>NW_027499542.1:0-56341 GCF_021521415.1 Bidens hawaiensis | reverse complement strand
GCACCGATGTCGTCGATTTCTTATAGTTTATTTCTATAATTGTTGTTGATAAAATAATTGAAACGAGTTCGAAGAAAGTTCTACTATGATCTCGGGTTGGATATTTACTCTCATGTGACATAACTCGATTAAGGAGAATTCGTAGATAAAACAATCTGAATCACCTAACATGAATCCATGGCATAGCAAATCTTATAGATTAAATTGCATGAAATCTCATGTGGTAACACTATACTATGGATTTGGTTAACTTTTCTTCCAAATATTATATATATGGTCTAAAGTGTTCCCTCAATTGTAATGGGTTTGATCCTTTTTATTTGGTGACGCTAAAAGTTATGCCAAGTCTTTATAAAATTGAAGAGCCTACTCAAGAAGCGGCTCTCATAAGTAGGCTCAGATCCAACAAAGGTGACAAGAAGCCTAACAGAAGAAGCCCAGCAAGGGAAACATTCTAAAAGTCTATTGGGAGGGAAACCTTAGAGGGAAAGATTTTGGAGGAAAACCTTGAAGGGAAACCTTAGAGGAAAAGATATTTGAGGGAAATATTGGAGTGACACTATGTATAATATCCCTCCCCTATAAAAGGAGGAGGAAGAACAATGTAAAGCATTCCAAACACACTCACTAGTACTTACAAGTACCATATTTGATCACCATTCTCTCTCTTGTTAGGCACCTTACCCCCCTCGTGGGAATAGCTTCTAACATTGGCGCCATCCGTGGGACCTCTTGATCAGGGTCTCATCAAACCTCTAGAAGAATGGTCGATCAAATCCACCGCCACCACTGTTGTCTCACCGGAAAAAGGTTTTGGTTTGTCCGTCCACTGTTTCGGTAAACAAGCACCAACCTTGTTCAGGATTTCCGACGTCATTTCCGACGTCGGAATCGTTTTCCCGACTCTTCAGAATATTCCATGAAATCAAGGATCTTGAAATATCCTCTGACGGGTCTTAAAAAGTCGGACACGACGATTACTTTCAGCCAATAAGGCACATGCTCGTTTTCTGGTACTAATTTCAACCACTTCGGCAACAGACCACCGCAACCGCCGCCCCCGGTTTCATCGGAACCAGCACCGTCACTAAGTCCGTAGTGCCCACAAGTGCACATCCATACCGGGAAGATATAAAAAACACCAGTGGACCAGTTTTGTTTGAAAATGAAGACGATATGGAGGTTGTAGACATTACGGCCGAAAGGCCCAAGATAACCGCAAAGTTCATATGAACTCACAGAGATGTTTAGCATGCATCGAAGAGAAAAAGTGGGAAGAAAATTGCAAATGTCTACACCTTATTTAGGTCTACACATGGTTCAGCAAAATGGGGGGAAAAGGCAGCTCAGTTTTATGCCCCCACTTTGTAGGTTCGAAGCCCTTTCAGCTCAGTTTGGAGCCCCCCTCCGCACATGGTCAAGCTTATTTAGCTTCGGATAGCTAATCTTCTAGGGGAACCCCCATCCAGTGGAACAGCAAAATCTTGACGATATATTACGGTTGACTCCGGAGATCTCGTCGACACCTCCATTCCTAATGAGAATAATCGGTTTGTCCTCTGCGTCAAGTTCACATTACTTTGGTTGTAAGAATTGGTTTATATCATCATTAAAACTTGAAGTTCCACCAAAACATCAAAATATGAATTCATATAAGAAAGCAAAACAAATCTAAAAATAAAAAATAAAAGAAATAGTCACATGGATGGTAAAGAAATTTTATAAAGGTAGTAATTTAATATTGATTTGTCATAAAAAAGTGAGACATAGTCACAAGGATTGAACAAGCTTCAAGCATATGTGTTTGACTCTCCAAACATAAGCTTCATGTTTTTCAAAGTAGGGAAAATTGATGTGAAATGATGCTTTTAAAAAAGGTGATGTGACCATACATGCCCACATGCATAATTCTTTAAAAAAAGTTGATGTGACCATACATGCCCACATGCACCATTCTTTAAAAAAAAGGGTGAAGTGACCATACATGTATGTGTTCTATATTATTTAAATGCAGCTTTTGTACTATATGTTATAAAGAAAGTCTTTAAGGTGACACATCTCTCAAGGAGTCCCTTCCGGGTCAAGTCCACAATGAGTCACTTGTTGACGAATCCTTGGATAATAAAGCCCCTTACTAAATAATCCCCTCAGAATGAGCCCCCTGCTAAAAAATTGCTTCAGAAGGAAGTTCCCTACTTAACAATTCCTTCAGAATGAAGCTCTTTACTTAACAATTCCTTCAGAATGAACTTCCATACTTAACAATTCTTTCAGAAAGAAGCTCCCTACTTAACAATTCCTACAGAATGAAGCTCCTTATTTAACAATTCATTCAGAAGGAAGCTCCCTACTTAACAATTCCTTCAGAATGAAGCCCCCCTACTAAACTTTTTGTATTACTGAACAATCTCTCCTGAATGCCCCCTCCCTCCCCTACTAAACCATCTCTCTGGAGCAAACCCCCGTAAAAAAATAATTCATTTAGAACGAGGTCATTCACTAAAAAATCTCCATAGAACGAAGCCCTTTACTGAAAAATACCTTTGGAACAAAGCCTCTTACAAAATAATACCTTCAAAACGAGGTCCTTTTCTAAACAATCCCCAGACAATCCGTACTGAAGCCCCTTTCGTATTAAAGCCCCTTTCCATATTATAAGAATCTTTTTTAAAGAAGGAGATTCCCTTTCCAAAGGATGAGGTGTTTAAAACTTCCCTCCGTGAAGAAAAAATATCATTTGGGCAAGAGTTATCTGCAAAGGAAAAGAACCGCTTCCAGATTTTATTTTTCAAGAAGAATAATCCCTTTCCAATGAAGGAGGTATTTGAAAAGTTCCTTCCGTGAGAAAGGAGAGACTTCTATAATAACTTTTTGCATTAAAAGAATTTTATCCAAATGATAAGAATCCCCCTCCAGGGGATGGAGTGTTCAAAGGTACTTCTTTCCGCCAAATATCCTTACTACATCACAACATCCCATGCTACAAGAGTTTTCTAGAAAGAAGTGAAATCCCCGTCTAGGGGATGACACACGTGAAAGGTCAATCCCACTCAGAAGAAACCCCCTCCCTACACCAACATGGAGACGGGGGACTAATTTGACATTGCACCATTGTGTCGTGGGTTTTAGTCATTAAAGTCTCTTTACTTAGGCAAGGGGGACCCTATTCATCAGCTTTTATGCATGAAGACGTATCTCATAAAGAAATCACCATCTTAAAGAAACTTCCAAGAAAAATAGTCCCTTTCCAATGAAGGAGGTATTGGAAAGTCCCTTCCAAGAAGAATGAAAGTCTTCTACAGCATCGCCTCATGCTTCAAGAGTTGTCATTTTAAAGAAGAAGAGTCCCATTCTAAAGAGTGACAAAGTCTCTATGAAAAAAAAAGCCTCCTATAGCAGCACTTAACATCCCAAGAATTTTTCAAGGGAAGAAACCTCCATATCCATATTAACTTTTATCAGAAGGGATGGACCCCTCCCATTAGCCCCTTTCATCATCCATCATGTGTAAGACTTCTAACACGTATTAAAAATATGCTTTTATATTTATGGCTAACAAATATAATTGGTCGATCATTGCTTAGAATTCCCCCATGTGGGATAAAGCCCTCTTTAAGAGGCACAACACTTATAATTCCCCCATGTGGGATAAAGCCCTATTTAAGAGGCACAATACTTATAATTCCCCCATTATGGATAAAGCCCTCTTTTAGAGGCACAACACTTATATTTCCCCAAAAATGGGATAAAGCCCTCTTTAAGAGGCATAATACATATAGTTCTCCCTAATGGGAAAATGACATAAATTCTCCTTCATGAGTGTGAAAGGAAGGCCCAGCTGAGTGGCTTGGATCCATATACAAAAATAACCCCATCTATGAAGCTCAATACTTGTAATTTCCCCCGTGGAAAATAGCCCTATGCATGAGGCTCGGTAATTATAACTTCCCTAGAGGAAAATAGCTCATTCTAAAAGGTTTGGAACTTACACCCCTCCCCCAAGCAGTAGGTATAACCCAAAATGTGCTCAAATGCACCGTAGAGTCGAAATGCAATATCCACTCACATCTTTAACGTGATTTATTCATCTTAACAGACAGGAACTTGCAGAAGAAACATATAGAAAGAATTAAAATCACCATGATTAATGCTAGTGGTTTGACACATTTTCATCATTTATTATCACATTGGAAATTGTCTACGCTTTAGTTATAGGGATGATTTTGGGCTTAAAAGTCCCTTATCCCAATCATAAATAATTAGCATAAGGGACTGGGGGACTTGAAGAGGTATTCCAGGATTGGGCCCGTTGTATGGGGATGATTTTAGAGATGTGTGATCTTTGTCTCATCCATGACTTCTCCATCTCGACTATACTAGGTCCAAATTTGATAAGTCAAAATAGAAAAAGGACTGCGTGTTTCTACCGAGGTAGATGTAAATTATCAAGAGAATTGGATCAAGATCATGTGAACTATGTATCATCTACCTCAACCAAAATATCAAAAGAGGATCTCGCCCGAAACCGGTCCAATGAGTGGGTTTAAAAGGGATGAACCTATCCCGTATGTGATAGATGAGATAGGACTACATTAGTCTCTTATCCATATCACAATAAGGACTAGGGGGACTTGCAAAGCCTGCTGTGAAAATGGGTCTCCATCCCATGATAAGGTCCAAGTCAGGAAAGCCCAGAAGAAACCAAAATACTTTGGGAGTTTTAGTTACTCTAACCAAACATCCTACCAACCAGATAAGAAAGAGATAGGAAATGCAACTTCGAAAGTAAGAAAAGGGAACAAGCAGTTATGAGAAAGACTGGTGAGTCGAAAGGTGTCATCACATCTTTAGGGGAGCGTGAGAAGCTTTTTCAGAACTGTCGCCGGTTTAGGTATGGGCCTGACGATGGCCTGAAAAGATAAAAGGGGGATTGAACAATTTAAGTCATGAAAAGTCCGAGTTGATTCATCACCCTTACCACAGACAGGGGAGACCTGATGAAGCTACCCTAGAAAGGAACCCAACAATAGCATTCCCAATTTAACAATTGTTAAGATGATGGTGATGTCGATAAAGGATACCGGCACTAAACTTATGGAGAAAGTGCGAAGATGGGCAAATGTCTTTTGAAAATATATAGAGAAGTGTTGAGTCGTTTAAGATAACACGAAAATCGGGTCAACAGAGGAAACAACATAAGCAGACACTTCCGGAGGATAAAGAAAGCGTTAGGTAAAAGCATAGCGGAGAACTGATATAAGTCCATTATACTCGTTATAAATAACGAGCACAATGGACTGGGGAGACTTGAAGAGAGTACCCTTGAAACGGGCCCTTTGAGCGATAAGAGAAATAAGCCTAACACATGCTCAAAGTAAGGGTGACTATAGAAAGGAAGCCCAAAAGAGAGTAACCAAAAGACCTCCTAAACTAACTAAATGAAATCAAAGGTTCCAGAAGGATTAACGGTCTGTCTAATCAATCTAAACAAGTGGTGATATCAACCCGAAAGAAAGGATTAGAATGACACATATGGCTAGAGTGGATGGGGCCTAAGTCAAATAGAACAATGGCTCAGGGGAAAGCTCATAGTTTAAGAACCAGCATATAATAGTTCTATGAATATTATTTTTGTATCAAGATACATCCCGACCATATAAAGGTCAATCGGAGGATAAGGAGGATAACACAAGAGGTCACGATGGAGGAAGAATAGAGACTTGTTGTGAGTCCATTGTACTCGTCATAAGTAACAAGCACAATGGACTGGGGGACTTGAAGAGCCTACCTTGGAATTGGGCTCCGGAGGTAGGCTAAAATCCATTAAGCAAGAAAGAAGGCTGAAGGGAGAAAAGGAATACACAACGGGTCAGGTATCAAAGGCCCAAGGCTGAAGGGAGAAAAGGAATACACAACGGGCCAGGTATCAAAAGCCCAAAAAGAAGAAAATGAAGAAAGATACGAGCGACAATAGTTATTGAGTCTATTACCCTTATCATAAATAACAAGGGCAATAGACTGGGGGACTTGAAGAGCCTACCCATGAGGTGGCCCTCATAAGTAGGCTCCGATCCAACAAAGGTGACAAGAAGCCCAACAGAAGAAGCCCAGTGAACCAAGCCCAGCAAGGGAAACATTCTAGAAGTCTATTGGGAGGGAAACCTTAAAGAGAAAGATATTAGAGGGAAACCTTGAAGGGAAACCTTAGAGGAAAAGATATTGGAGGGACACTATGTATAATATCCCTCCCTTATAAAAGGAGGAGGAAGAACAATGTAAAGCATTCCAAACACACTCACTAATACTTACAAGTACCACATTTGATCACCATTCTCTCTCTTGTTAGGCACCTTACCTCCCTCGTGGGAGTAGGTTCCAACAAAAATGATTGTATACTCTTTAACCTTGAAAAAAAGTAAATATAAACACTCATCCACGCTTCGTGCTTCTTTACCATTGACGCCTTTTCCCAACTTAGAAAACCACCACAACCACTAGTGATGCCACCATACACCACCATGAACAATAGTTATGATCATGGGTATTGTTTCACTTCCTTTTTATCTAACGCAATGGACGTTTCATCTAAAAGTAGATCTTGTACAAGTGAGCTTCAACGAGGGGCATATGTTAACATAGGTGATACTCGACAAAGTTAGTCAAAATTTACTGGGTTGTATTCGAATTAGTTTTGTGAACATCACATGGGTTTAGTGGATTAATGAGGTTTCATTGCGAAGGATGATAAAAAGAAAACGGGAATTAACTTAATAACTAATTAAAACGAGAACCATATTTGGGCATACCATAAGCGATATTAATCAAAGACTATGTTAGGAAATTGAAGTAAGCACACCTTAAATATCGTTAAGAGATTAAAGAGTGGTCTTATGTGTTGTTTGATATATCAAAAATTCAGTTATCATGAATGTAACTGTCATACCTCGTGAATGGCCATAACCATAGGACACAGACTTCCCCTTAAACGTGTCCAGTAAAATCTCACTTATAACAAAGTTTTTAATGAGGCATACAAAGAGAGTGAGATGAGGAAGACACTTTTTTTACCTTGAAAGATAGAAAGAGTCAGTGTTGTAAAAATAGTTGGTCACTAGTCGGGCGGTGAGGTGGAGATTAGCGATTAATCGGGATTAACGATACTAATCGAATCAGAATTTAATGCATAATTTTCAGTTTTATATATGCACACATACATTTTTATATGTAATTTTCAGTTTATACTTACACAAACGCATCTTATCTGGAAATTGGTTGAAATCTCGTTAGAAATCACTGATTTTTTATGGAATCTTGTTGGAAACCGTTCATTTTGGCCGGAATTTTGCCAGAAACAACCGATTTTGGCCAGAACCTCATCAGAAAAAGCCGCTTAGGTCCGGTTAATCCTGATTTTGGCCGGATTTGACCATTTACCGATTAATTGGCCGACTAGTCCAAAATTAATTAGTGAAGTGGGGACTTGCGATTAAGTGACACCTAGTCGGGATTTTTGCAACATTGGAAAGAGTACACTAAGTGAGAACCGGACCATAAAACCTTCTTTTCTTTTTTGGTATGTAATAGACTTCCATTTCAAAATCACTAATGTAGAATCAAAACTAGAAGGATGAAAACACCATACTCAAAAAAATATGGGGACTACTTTTATCAAACACTATATTTTATGTTGTTGAAGAGTTCAATGCGATCAAATCCTAAACACATTCATACTTTCCACTTTAAACTTACAAACACACACACACTCTCTCGAACCTAGTCTTTGTTGCCAAAACATCGTTCTTTTTGTTAAATATATATATCCATCACTTTGTATATTATTATTATTATTATTATTTCCTTTTGAAGTGAAGGTCTAATAATAATAATAACAATAACAATAATAATACATCAAGAATGACAGCACCAAACATAGCAGCCATCACTGCATCACTTCAAAGATCTCTTCAAACATTCTCTCTTAACCACCACACAACCACCACCACCACCGCCGGCGCCGGAGAAGACTCTCCGACCACCCATTCGGTAAACTCCTCCGACGCCACCTTGGAACTCAATTCAACCACAACACCACTTCCATATCATTGGGAACAATGCCTTGATTTAAAGGTACAATTCATCAATTTATGTTTTGCTATTAAATATTGTGCCGGGACGGGTATTCGGGTATGAGATTGTGGATTGTCAACAACAATATTTCTCGGGTATGAGACGGGTGTGGGAGTAGATGATGTGTACCTGATTACTTACCTGATATATATCTTTTTATTGGAATCATATGCTTGAAAAGTTTTTATTTTTATTTTAACTTAACCTATTTCTTGTAATGCTTAATTCCACAAGTTTCATTTTGTATAAAGTAAAAATTTTCTTTAGATATGTAACTTTACATGAAAATTTAAACTTTTATTGTAGCCTAGCCATTTCTAGTAATATTAAATTCTACATGTTTAATTTTGTAGAAAGTGAAAATTTCCTTTAGATATGTATTTTAATAATATTATTTATATAAAATTAAAAATGAAAAAAATTACTCTCGAAAATTTTTAGTTTTTATTTTGCCTTAAACATTTCTATTAATACTTAATTCTACAGGTTTAAGTTTGTATAAAGTGAGATTTTTCTTTAGATATTTATTTTAATGATATTACTTATATAAAAATAAAAATGAAAAGCTAAAAAAAATATATTTGAAAATTCCAATGGGTATTTTTTTTAATAAACAAATAGGTATTTTATCACTATTGGCATCATCCCTAATTATTTTGATTTTTGAAAGAGAGTTTTTTATTGTGTGTTTAATGATATGAAAAGTTTTAAATTTTATATTTAACTTAAAACATATTTCTAGTGATACTTAATTCTACAAGTTTCATTTTAAAGTCAAATTTTCCTTTAGACATGTATTTCAATGAAATTACTTATAAGAAAATAATTAAAATTGTAAATATAAAAAAATATATTTATTTTTTAACAAACTAATAGGTATACCTTATTGGGATAGGTAATTTTGCCAATACCCGTATATTACCAGCCGTAATTATTTTAAAATTTGAAACGTTTTTGATTGTATGTTTGAAACTATATAACCAGACCGGTGAGATGTACTACATAAACTGGAGAACAGGCATGAAGACAAAGGAGGATCCTCGGACGGTTGACGACAATTATAACGGCTATTTTTATAGCGACTATGATGACGAGGATGAGAGCTCGTATGACGACAGTGAAAGCTCGTCTGTAGAGTCATCTCCCGCGGGATCTTCGTCCGAAAAACAAAAGGAAGATGAAGATGAAGATGAAGATGAAGATGAAGATGAAGGTGAAAGTAGGGTAGGAGGTGGGCAAGTGTTGGTGGTGGCCGGATGTAAGGGATGTTTCATGTACTTCATGGTGCCAAAACAAGTGGAGGATTGCCCCAAATGTTGTGGTCAACTACTTCACTTTGACCGATCTGATAATTAATATTTGTGTTGTGTTTTTTGTTTTGTTTTGTTTTTGTTGGTGTGGATTTTAAAATGAGATTAATTTATGGTAATTCTTTTTTTAAGTGATTTTTAGTTTTTATAAAGTTGATTAAGGGAGTGTAAATTACATTTATTTTAGTATCTAGATAAGTTATAAAGATTTTGTGCATTATCAATTTATTATTTGTTTTAACTGTGATACATGGGCTGGTTATGGTAATGTAACCATGATTCGTTCTCTTTCTTGCTATATCTTCAAGTCACTAAGACTGCCTCCAAAGTTTGTCTATATCGCACCCTCATGTGGGGAAGGACGATGTTGAGAGCGAGTTCTATTAGGGCTCCACATGCAGCTATGTAGCTACGAACGACTAGTAATAGGTTGTAGCGTTACGAAAGGTCCGATTACTAATGTGGCATTCATTTTTGTAGTATTTTCACTCAACGTGTTTAATACATAACCAACTTTAAGACAAAAGACAACCGTAAAGATCACATAAACACTTGTACCTAATTATTTCGACCTTGATACATTAGGTAATTATCTAATTATGAAAATGCATGAACTTTTATACCACTCTATCTGACGATAACTAGTTACCTATACTTACGCGATTCTTATTTTACATGGTAAAGCGGGACGAGATACACCAGTGCGGTACCACTTTTTTCCACGTCAAGTTGTCAACCCTGTCACTTTGTCTTTCTTCCATACCGTCCACCTTTATGTTGCATTGTTCACTCTTAATACACATGATTTAAGTAATTTAGGATGTTTATTTAGAGGGGGGTGGATTAATTATGGCAAATTGAATTTTAATAATCTCACTTTTTTTGCAGTTGGCCGATAGTAATCTCATGTTATAAATTAGCTGTCATCGGTCCCAACTTTTCACACTAATTGTTTTCATTGGACCTCCTTTAAAAAAAATTACCGACATTAAGTTCTTTCCAAATTTCAAATTACTGTTTTAGGGTTTTTAATCAGAATGAAGATACGAGTCGATTGATGTAAAATGTACCTCAAAGCGGTGCTTCAATTCGGGTGTTTAAAATTCCAATTAACAAAAATCAAGCCGTTTGGAGCACCATTTCAATGTAAGTTTTACATTAATCGACTAGCATCCTCTCATTCAGTCAAGAGCTCTAAAACATCAGTTTGAAATTTAAAAAAAAAAAAAAAAACTTAATGGCGTTAAGTTTTTCTTAACGAAGGTTCGATGAAAACAATTAGTGCGAAAATTGAGACCGGTGATGGTGACAGCTATTTTCTAAGATGAAATTATTATCAGCCAACTGTAAATAGATGGTATTATTGAAATCCAATTTGCGATTAACTAATAATAATGTCACTAAATAAAGAAGGAAGAACAAGGGACGGATGGAGTGTATTTGTGTTTGTTATGTAAAGTACCAAAGACAGCACCAAAACCACAGCATCAATCTCTATCCAACAGCGATGGTATTGCAGCAGTACCGTACAACACTCTTTCTGCATAGATTCCATAATATTTGGCTCTTTCTGAAAGGTTCCTTTTTTTTTCACCTTCACTTTTATCACTTGGTCAAAACCCTCTATTTCATTTTCAGTAATAAATATAGCTCTGATTAATTTTTGTATCATATGTATGAAAAAGATATATTCTATTTACCATTCTTTTTAATTTGTAAACAGAAAACAACAAATGTCTTATAGACAGATCAATAGATCATCTAGTATGCGTGCTTGAGACACACGAACGCCATTGTAGCGGTTATAGATGATCGGGCCATGAATATCTATGTTGCACGGTTCTGTTATGTTTGTAGCTGTTGCACCCTAGGGACGGTGGCAATATGCGGGGCCGGTGGGTGATGTTGGGATTTTTTTAAGACAACAATACAAATTTTGTCCTTTAAACATATCTGATTTATGGATCAGATTCTTTAAAAGTTTACTTTTAGACGATGTCCTTTATATGACATCTTCCTTTGCTTATCGTCCTTTACACTAAAATGCCCTCATGACTACTATACATGAGGTGATTTAACAAAAAAATTTAACGTTCGTTAGTGTAAAAGACGAAAAGTAAGAAAAGTTGTTATATAAAGGACAACGTCTGAAAGTAAACTTTTTAAAGGACATAATTCATAAATCAACTATGTTTAATGGACAAAATTTGTATTTCTGTCTTTTTTTTAATTTAGTTTGACAGTAAGTTATAAGGTTGCACTAGATAGGTCGATGAGAAATAAACATGTTTTCATATATATAAAATAATAATAATAATAAAATTCTAGTTACTATTCTTTTTCATTCTTTTTACAAAAGTGATATAAAAAATTTGTTACATATAATAGGACTATACGAAATCTTATCCCACACATATAAAATGAAATTAATAACTCTTAACAAACAACAGATTTATAATACACGAGCATAATATTGCTTTTCAGTTTGTATATTTAGTGAAAATTGATTTATTTAACAATGCTTATGAAATATGGCAGTTTTAGTGATGTATTTGTATCTAAGTGTTAAATCTATACTTCTAGTTGCGTTTAACTTTAAGGTGACGGGTAAGCCGATCAAACTACATGCGCCTCTCAGTCGTATGTTACAAGATCGACGTGTTTGATAACAGGGCTAAATGGTTAGCATCGTAATTAGTAAATCGAGTGAAAATCATGCAAAAATTGGTAATATATGAATTCCGACTTGAAAAAAATACACTTACGACAACTCTTTTTTTTTTAAATATTTATTTATATTCTTAGTGGTGGTGGTAAAAGACAAGTGATTTGAATAACTTGGTGTTGGGTCAACTTTCAAGGAGCATATTGAATATCAACCAAATTAAATCCAACCCAATATTGTCAAGCCCGAACTAGCCCAACATAAAATATTTGATTCTAAAAGCTTCAACTTTAGTCAATAGACTCAATATTGCTATAGCAAAACTCGGGTCGGGTCTTGTTATTTGGTCGAATTATGTCTAGCATTTCCGAGTCCATGTCCAAGCTGCAACAAATTTATAAACAAAAATAAATGTGCAATAAAGGTATAAAATGCAATTTGTTTAGTTTCAAGAATTTTAACTGAAACTGACTGACTGTTAGTTTCAAGTGTTACTTTCAGTATACATTTTAAATAGGGAAAATTTTAAAATAGCCAATTTATAGAAAGAGATTTCAAGTTTGTCCCTTTTAATTAAAGTTTCCAGTTTTATCCCTTACGTATCTCATCGTTGGACGATGTGTTAGGGAATACCGCCGATGAGATAGTAAACCAATCAGATAACGATGCGTGAGGGTGGAATACACATGGTTGACGATGCGTTAAGTGTTAGTTTTATGGTTGGCAATGCGTTAATTGTTCATTTATGATCGACGATGCGTTAGGTATTAATTTATGGTTGACGATGCGCTAAGTATTAATTTATGGTTGACGATGCGCTAAGTATTAATACTTAACGCATCGCCTGTCACACCTTCAAATTTTGACTAACGGAGTTTTACCGCGAGGCGTGACATACCAGAATCTAGCTCATTCATTATACCAAACAACCAAATTAAAATATTCAAAACATTTATTAACGTCTCATTCAAACATGAGAACACAAAATCCAATCCAAACAATTTAAAGTTTTGCGGAAGCGTAAAAGTAAATGGTTTAAAAACAATGAACCATGTGTTCAAACATGCACAACCCATCAAATATAAATAATGTGAAATAAAAAGTTCATGCGACAAGTGTGACTCCAGACACATGCAATGCAATCCACTCCTTTGCAGATCTAGCAATCTGGGCAAGTATAAATACTCAAGGTTCTACACAAGGTTGGTGAGTTCATAAGTTGTAGTAAAAAGTAGTATATATAGTATAGATAGTATACGTAGCATAAGTAGTGTATGTGGATTAAACACTTTTCAAATATACCAGGGTAGCTAACCCATTTACAAGCTAATAGACGTTTGAACCGAAGCTGACTGTCTGTATGCCTTCTTACCAGGTTTATCACAAAACATTGGCGATGTATGTTAGGACAATTTACACCCGTCCGACCTCCAGTCGAGTTATAACAGGTGGGGTTTGTCAAAGCCAATAGCACTACTTAAGTTTTCCCGCGATCTTATCCTAACGGTTCAAGGTATGTAAGGACTTTTGGTGATATGAGGGTATCTAGTATAGACTTGTGATACATAAGAAACTACATAAATCCAAAATAAGTTGCGGCGTTTTCCTCCAGAAAACCAATATGTAAGTATGTCTGTGTTTTCAATCCTAGAAAAAAAGTATAGGCAAATGTTTTGTGTTTTCAATCTAGAAAACAAGTAAGGAAAATGTTTTGTATTTTCAACCCAGAAAACAAGTATATGAAAATAGTTTTGTGTTTTCAATCCAGAAAACAAGTTAGAAAAAGCATAAACTCACCTGGTGTCGCGTGTAATAGACTTTTCTCAGAAGGCAAAAGAATGCACTTGACTCGTTAACTGCTACCTAGTACAAGTGTTTAAGTTATGATGGTGTGTTCAATAACACAAGACTCTACGACTCACGTATGAACTCACACACAAACACGAACTTGACCCGACAACTCGTTGGTGATTTCAATTAATGTTAGCAGTTATAAGTTGTTCTAGCATGCGTCCTATGTCACACCATGATCAAAACATCAAGCAATTGTCATATAATTCCGATCAAGCAGTTTACAAGACATATTATAGCATGTACAAACGGATTTTATTTAGTAAATAAAAACTTTGAAATAAATTCTACAAAATTTATCAAAGTATAATATATGAATTAGGTTTGTCAAAAAAATTTATTATATTTTTCTCATGCATACAAAACTCACAATAGTTCATTCATTGTAGATAGGTACCAACAGTTTTGCAGACTGCGCAACAAAAAGTATTTTCATGGTTCTCTCAACTCATTTATCCAAATTATGCAAGGCCAATTGGGTTGTCTCCTAGTCTCATATTAATAAGTTCCAGAAGTGGAACCACCCCTTTTGGCTTTGTCATTAGGGAGTAAGGTGTCAGAAAGACAGACCAGAATATAACTCCCCGAATCAGCTTTGACCGATGTTTTTGTAAAATCATAAAAACCATTCAAATCTCGTACAAAGATTAGAAATCATACCTTTTTGGAAACTAGACTCAAAGTATAGCATCATGGAAACAAGAATCGATAAAAAAAACAATCAAGTGTCATCGAGTTACAGACCAAACAATAAACAAGTACGAATCTGTCAGCAAACTGTTATCATCAAAACTTAAACCCTAGCATGTTTACGACATCTCTAAGCTTCTCATTCATCAATTAATCATCACAATCATCAATATTACAGAGATTTAACCTATAGGGTTTCACAATAACTTATCAAAACATGAAATTGACGCATAAGACTTACCAATTAACGTTAGGAATGATGAGAACCAATCAAAGACACCACCAATTGCAAGAATCAATGTTGAATTGAAGATGAATTTAGGTTAGGTTTGGGATTGGTGTCGTGTAAGACAGCGGACAAGAGCCTTCTTGGCAAGCCCGATCACGGTTTGAATTCTTGGTGGATAGGGTTTTCCTGGGTGTGATAGGTTGCATTCTGTTCTCCTTCCTGGGTCCACACCAATCCATCCCAACTAGGTTATCGATCGTTTAGCATTCTACCAAAAAATCTTCTTTCTTAGGGTCAATCTAGTCCTCTTTGAATTTCTCTCGTACTCTAGATAAATGGAAGCCTTTTTATAAAAAAGAGGAAGATAGGGAATCGAGGTGTACAACCTCCACTTTTTTCTCTTCATTCGAACTTTTGACTTTCGCCGTATTGTAACAGAAACATGAATGATATACTTTATTAGATTCTAATAATTCTAAAGATTTTTAAATATCTATATAATTAGACATTCCATTTTCGACAAAACTAAATGTTTTGCCGCTGGGTAAGGCAAATAGGAGGAACCCCAAAACAAGTCTAGGCTTAAGAACGGTGATGCTAGTTCAGTTTTTGAAGAAAATGTCCCGTTGGGGGCAAGATATGTGATCGATGGTTTTAGGGGTGGGTTAGGATTTGATTATTTTATTAATATTATATTTAATCATATTTACAAGTATGGTCCTTTTAGAATGAGTTTTGGCTTTAAACGAACTTTTTAACAACGAACCGGGTTATAACAAACCATAATGACTGAAATACTAACCCAAGTTAGTAACAATAAAGTCTCATTGGTATCTTTGTTAAAACTATTTTATAAAAGCCGAAAACGTACAAATCACGCGCAGTCGATCGCAAATTTCATGAAACAAGCAATAAACTAAACACATAATCATTTAGCACGTAATTTCACACATATACTATTATAAACATATGCTTGAGATATTATTTTTATATAATAACTAATAGCAAGTTAAGCGAGCATAATGTACTAAATCGTGTAAAACATAAAATTATCTAGCACATAACAATTATATCTAAATTATTTAAGCGTATCTGATTCGACATTAATCACCAATACGTGCTGACGGACTCATGTGTGTGACTTGTTATCGACTCGTGTAAATATTATGCGTGGCGTGTAATATAACAGAGTTAGGTTAACGGTGTTAACGTAGAAGAGCGAGGTGTCACATCGCCAACCATAAATTAACAATTAGCGCATCTTTGACAATGTGTTTGGAGGCCTAACACATAGTTTCTTATGTGTTAGCTAACTCATTGTAACATTTCGGATTTTCCCAACCTGTATTTGTGTACATATAACCCGACCCGAAACATTTTTACATCTTTATTATATTAAAAATCAAATATTTATGAGTTAATAAGTTTCTACATGTTCACTTTAGGCCCTTATACTCTAATGTATGATTAATTCTTAATTATAACCTAAATAGTTCATAAAATGATCAAATAACAAAACATCAGGGACTAATATTGCCATTTTGTGAAACCTACCTCCAATACCTGCCGGAGAGCCGCGCAGGCAGACTCCCCACTCCCGTCGCGTGCCGCATGGCCTAGCTAGTCAGATCGTTTAATTTGATTTCGTTTCCTAGTTCGTTTAAGGTATAAAATTGATTATATTAGGTATGTTTGAGTGAATTAAGGTCCAAGTAATCATCATACAACTAAATTATAACCCTCAAGTCGTTTCTTAATGATCAAGAGTGAATCTTTTCGATTATTTCAGTGATTCTTCTATTAAATTCATATTTACTTGCTTAACCGGGCCAAAAGCCCATAATTAGTTCGTTTATGCTTCTTCTATATAAACAAACCTTAAATCTCTGCCATAATACTTTACACAAATCCTAAACATCATCCCTCAGCCGTCACTTTCATCTGCCATCTCATATTCTCTTCGGTTTTTGGTGTTTTGTTGAATAACCGTTCATAAACCGTTTGACTTTGCAAGTTCAAGGACCTTTGACTCGTTATATCTCTTTATTCGTTCACTTTTCGGGTTCTGATCAGTTATCTCGTTTGACGCGTATTGGACGACTCGCTTATCCGTTGACTCGTTTATTGTTAATTATACTCACTTGCCTTTAATCTAAGGTGAGTTTGATCATTCCCCTTTTTATACACTGTTTTCTAACGTTTTGGGGACATATGCGTACTTATTCATATTTTCTATTATATATATATACTCAAAATCGCAAACATAATTATTGTGTGAATTTCAGTTGAATGCTATTTGCTAATTGCTACATGTTTAATTGTTTACTTGATAACATTCGGAGAGGTCCAACATATCCCCTTTGTAGAGGGTTCTCATTAGTATGATCATACGACCGTCTTAGTAACCGGAGCCCGATTCGCTTGGCGAAGGTAAACCGACAATTTAGTCATTATAATCAATGCCCGATTCGCTTGGCAACGATTCATTGGCACACGAGTACAACTTGGTTTTGGTTTGTTAAGGTTTGATTGATTATTATGGTTTGCGCATTTAACACTTATCATTTATCAAATAGTTATTATATAACTATTTGTTGTATCAAAATTGGTGATCATCTCACTTAACATGTGTTGTTGACAAACTCGATTTTCTACGCATATGCAGGTTGCCTGAGTTGAAGTTGGACATGTAAACAAGACTTTAGGATATTATCAAGTTAAACTTTATTCGAACTTATATTTGTGTATTTTAAATGGTTTATTGTATTTGAGTAATGTGTGTATATTTGAATAAAATAATTAATTAGATATTGTCACTTATATTTAATGATAGTATCTTTGAGTTGTGAGCAATCGGATCACGCCCCGGCATTTCCGCCTTAGGTTGGGGTGTGACACTCATAGGTTGGACTACCTAACACATCTCGACAATGCGTTAGAAGAGAGACAAATCTGAAAAAAAAACGATTTTGAAGGGACATATTAGGAATCCCTCATCATTAAGGGCATATTTTGGGAATTTTCCCTTTTAAATATATTTGCAGTTACATCTAAAACAACAGTGAGAACGTACCGTTGAATAGCCACCCTCATGCGTAAATTATATACTTTGACTTTCTTTTGACCAAAATTTAGCTCGTGTGCATTAAAGTAGTGTGCGTGATTTTTTATTAAAGGAGCAGACTCGCAATTATTGAGTGAATTATTTACGGAAAAATAACAAGTTTTTTCCTTGATTTTTCCAAGAGATTCTTATAATTTACGAATGTTATCTAGAAGGTTGCTATGGTATTTGGATAGTGTGTGAATGAATGATTTGGTTAATCATGAATGATTCAGTTTCAATACAAAGTGAATAAATAATTAAGCAATGAAAAGTTATAAATATAGGATTTCTTTCTATTTACAAGAACATTGTGTAATCTTAGTAAGATGGGAGAGGGCTAACGATTGACTTGGTGTGAAATATCACATTGTTCAAGAAACCCTAGATGTCGTCGAAGTGAAAGATCATGAACAAGGGTGTTCTTGGCTGTTATAGATTCTCATTCAAGATTTGTATCATTTAATGATGTCACGCGTGTTAGAAGCATGCAAAATGCATGGCTAACCTAGTAACGACAATTTTGTAGGGGACCGAAGCTGATTATCTTGAGATAGAAGATCTTTCTAAAGATTTTTTTTCAAACTATCACCTATTCAAGGTTTATTATTGAAACTTTTTTTAATAGGTTTCCTCTTAAGAAACAAAACAAACAACTTAAATTACGTTAACGTTTTAAAATAAACCAGAGATTGTGTGAAAATATTTGGGCTTTCTCTTATAACCTTAGGATCCATATTCCAGAGTGGTAACTTATGGTTCGGGTATTAAGAGAAATCGGGTAGGGTTTGGTACGGGTGTTGATGAGAAAAATCATATTCTATGTATCCGGGTAGGATATAATCAGGTTCGGGTATGTGCTCGGGTATAAACCTGCTTTTAGAAAGGAATTTTCAAAAGTGGTTATTTAGTTTCAAGAAATTTAACTGAAATTGATTGACTGTTAGTTTCACGTGCTACTTTAAGTGTACATGTTAAATACATATGCAGTTACAACTACAACATCAGTGAAAGCGTACTACAGAATAGCTGCATCATGCGTAAATTATATAACTTTGACTTTCTTGTGACAAAAATTTAGTTCGTGTGCATTAAAGTAGCGTACATGATTTTTTTATTAAAGGACCAAGCACGCAATTATTTAGTGAATTATTTACGGAAAAATAAAAAGTTTTTTCCTTAATTTTTCCAAGAGTTTCTTCTAATTTACGAATGTTATCACGAAGACTGATTTGGTATTTGGATAATGTTTGTATGGATAATTTGATTAATCATGAATGATTCAATTTCAATACAAAGTGAATAAATAGTTAAGCCATGAAAAGCTATAATGATAGGATTTCTTTCTAGTTAGAAGAACATTGTGTAGTCTTGGTAAGATGGAAAAGGCTTAATGATTACTTGGTGTGAGATATCTCAATGTTCAAGAAACCCTAGATGTCGTCGAAGTGAAAGATCGTGAACAAGGGTGTTCTCAGCCGTTAAAGAATCTTATCCAAGATTTGTATAATTTAATAATGCCACACGAGTCACCGGAAGCATGGAAATTGTATGGCTAACCTAGTAACGGCAATTTTGTAAAAGGACCGAAGCAGATTTCCAAAGACAAAATATCTTTCTAAAGAACTTTTTTACAAAACTTATCAGATGTTCTGAAGAAACACTAAGTGAACCCTGGGCGGATTATAGATAATCTGGGGGTTAAGTAATGTTTCTCACGAGGATGAGTTTCAGTAGAGAAGATTGTTCTTCAGATGACCTGCAAAACAGACACCGTAAGCTCGTCACTGAGAAGGGGGGGGGGGGTTCCTCCTTGTGACCACCCTCCGGCGTGAGAATCAGACTAGATTGCTCTGAATATAAGTGTATATTAAGAGATTGCTAGATAAGATGAGATATCAGATGATGTCCTTACCATTCCAAGGTGTTGGAGTATTTGTAGCCGAAGGTAGGTTTCCTAGAAGGTACAGCCGGCTGAATAGTATTCCTGTTCCACCAACAGTGGACTACGCACAGGCCATGCTAGTTGGTGGATAGGCTACGGCCGACAGTAACAAGGTCGGCTGTACACTGTTCCTTTACTGCCGGCTACGCACTGTTCCACCAACTGTAGGCTGCGCACGTCCCATCGTAAGGGTTGGTGAGTAGGCAGCGGCTAATAGTGACAAACAGTACTAGAGGGTGTTCCTCCTCGTACTGTTGTCGGTGAGCTGTCACCCTGTGATTGGTTCATGGGCTGTTCTGGTCAAATCGTCTGTTCTGCCCATACCTTAGTAGGTATAGTACAAAAGATCTTCCAGAAGCATACGGACTGGCTCATTTAGGCGGGAGTATTCCCGCCTTGCTCATTCCTTCATGTGACTACTGAAGTAGCTAGTGCCTTGTGCGTGTAGCCTTGCTGTTAGTGCGGGTAGCTTTCCCTGATGGCTTGTATCCGCAACTGCGGGAACAGGCGGGGTACTTCACCATTGGGAGGCTTTCCCTGCGGGTACAGCTGGCGTACTGCGCGTAAGGTTTTCTTGAGCATGGTGGGTCATGCGGGAGCAGTTGGTCGTTGCGTAGACGTCCCTGTTCAAGGTGAGTCTTGCGGGTCCAACTGGGCTCTGCTGGGACCTACCTCTTCAAGTCCCCCCAGTCCAATGTTCTTCTCATGAATTATTAATAAGTGAGGTGAACTTTTGGACTTAGCAAGGGGTTTTGAAAAGGGGTTAAGTTTTTAGGTTTTTCGTGGTGATTCTTCCCACGGAAGTCCTATGTCACGCAGAATTTCCCACTGTTCTGCTTGATCTTTGGGTATGATGCGGGTAGGTCTGTAACTTCCTCGCAAGTCAGGAGCGTTGAGTATCTCTTGTGTAGATTCTCCATGAGGTTTTGGTAGTTTTGAACATAGTGATCAATTATGTTAAAACCACCAATTCCATCTTGAAGCTTCATACAATCTAGTTCTCGACGTTCCCGCTATGCGGGGATGTTATTCCCGTTTGCGCAAGCATGGCCCAGAAGATCCTTCTTGGTTTCATTCCCCTGCGAAGTGCTAGGTATGTGAAGGGTTTTGCCTTGACACTGTACCCGCACTCGTCTTATAGTTACTTTACTTCCAAGGTATTCCTGGCGTCAATTCCCTGCGGGTGCTAAGTATGTGAAGGGTTTTGCCTTGACACTGTACCCGCACCCGTCTTATGGTTAGTTGGTTGCCAAGGTAAGGGGTATTTTCCCGCTTACTTTTGAATCTTTTTGAATTTTGAAATTCGAAGAGTTGGTGAAAGGATAAGAACAGTCCAAATCTCTGAAACGTCGTGCGATGGTTTCTATAGACTGTGTCAGGACGTGCAGGAAGTTATGGTGACGTGACAGTACATGGTCATTCCAGACGCTTTTTCAGGCGCGTGGGCCCGATTTTTCGGGCGCGTGGCCGCGAAATTAATGGTACACGTCCTTTCAACAGCTGTTGCCAGCTTGCTTTTTGCCACGTGTCATAGTTTCATTGCACCTTCGATTTCTCTCTCTTCCGCATTAAATTCATCGCATTAATTGCGATTAGTATATAAAGGGGGAAAGGGTCCTTTGTAATTCACACTTTCACTTTTCTCTTCATCTTTAACGATTTCCGGCGAATACTCATCTTTTCAGTCGAGTCATTCCCTTGAAATCGTTTTCTTCTTTCATCTGCAAGATGTCTTCTCGTGATCTCGAATCTACAGCCCAAGAGGCTGCCGATGACAAGAGTACTGCTGGCGAGTGCCAGTGTGCTTTGCCTGTCGATCTGTATCAGTACATCGTCAGGAAGTTCATGCTCGAGTCTCTCGAGCCTGAGTTTCCTGAACCCCATCAGACGGTGTATGATGCCCCAGAGGCAAGATCGGGGTTTATGCTGCATTCTTTGTTTATGTCCCACGGATGGCGCCAATGAAGAAACACTAAGTGAACCCTGGGCAGATTATAGATAATCTGGGGGTTAAGTAATGTTTCCCACGAGGATGAGGTTCAGCAGAGAAGATTGTTCTTCAGATGACCTGCAAAACAGACACCGTAAGCTCGTCACTGAGAAGGGGGGGGGGGGTTCCTCCTTGTGACCACCCTCCGGCGTGAGAATCAGACTAGATTGCTCTGAATATAAGTGTTTATTAAGAGATTGCTAGATAAGATGAGATATCAGATGATGTCCTTATCATTCCAAGGTGTTGGAGTATTTATAGCCGAAGGTAGGTTTCCTAGAAGGTACAGCCGGCTGAATAGTATTCCTGTTCCACCAACAGTGGACTACGCACAGGCCATGCTGGTTGGTGGATAGGCTACGGCCGACAGTAACAAGGTCGGCTGTACACTGTTCCTTTACTGCCGGCTACGCACTGTTCCACCAACTGTAGGCTGCGCACGTCCCATCGTAAGGGTTGGTGAGTAGGCAGCGGCTAATAGTGACAAACAGTACTAGAGGGTGTTCCTCCTCGTACTGTTGTCGGTGAGCTGTCACCCTGTGATTGGTTCATGGGCTGTTCTGGTCAAATCGTCTGTTCTGCCCATACCTTAGTAGGTATAGTACAAAAGATCTTCCAGAAGCATACGGACTGGCTCATTTAGGCGGGAGTATTCCCGCCTTGCTCATTCCTTCATGTGACTACTGAAGTAGCTAGTGCCTTGTGCGTGTAGCCTTGCTGTTAGTGCGTGTAGCTTTCCCTGATGGCTTGTATCCGCAACTGCGGGAACAGGCGGGGTACTTCACCATTGGGAGGCTTTCTCTGCGGGTACAGCTGGCGTACTGCGCGTAAGGTTTTCTTGAGCATGGTGGGTCCTGCAGGAGCAGTTGGTCGTTGCGCAGACGTCCCTGTTCAAGGTGAGTCTTGCGGGTCCAACTGGGCTCTGCTGGGACCTACCTCTTCATGTTCAATATTTATTATTGAAACGTTTTTAATAGGTTTCTTCTCTTAAGAAACAACGTAAGATACCTTAACTTTTTAAAACAAACCTAAAACTATTTGTGACACTAAAACTTATACTACCTACATATAGACCTAGTTAAGTATGTCACATCAGTTTTTGACCAGGACGTATTTTTACCCCAACCTACTTTTTAATATATATTTCATTGAAACGTGAGACAAACACAGAAAGGAAATTGCCACATGCAGCTGCCTGTACCCAAGAGCGTTACCCTGCGTGCCACATATGCTACAGAATAGTTTCATCCACCCTGTGTTAGAGGCTGTCCGAGTCATATACAATGATTTGCTGCTTTTTTTTGAAGGCACTTCAAGAAATAGATACAAGTTGGATAGTCTTGGACCAAAGCTTTCTAGTAGAGATGAGCTCGGTATCGGTACCGATACTGAAAATTCTCAAAAATAGGTACTGGTATCGAAAATACTCGGTACAGTACTGACACCAAACACAAAAGTTCGGTAAAATACCGGTACAAATTTCGAAACCTTAAAAAGTGGATACCAAATTGATATCGGCAATACCCGATTCAGTACCTATACCAACTATGTGCCCATCCCTATTTCCCAGGCCCAAATAAAAACCAACAATATCGTTGTCGAATGATTCGTCACATGTTCGGTTCGTTTACATGATTACTACGCGACTGCTATAACTTATAAGTATATCAAATTCACGTTCCCAACCCAAATATACCAAAGCACGAATTTGAGGAAAAATAATAAAGAATCAAGAATATCATATGATCATTTGTCATCCACACACCAATCCACAAAACCAAACTCCAAAGCCTTTACTTTTTTTATAGGTTTCCCACAAGAAAGAATCAAAATACCTTAACTTTTTAAAACAAACCTAAGACTACATGTGAGCTAAAACTCACACTTTCTTTATGTAGACTTAGTGAATCATATCACATCGGCTTTTTACCTCAACACATTTTTACGCCAACCTACTTTCCAATATATATATATATATATATATATATATATATATATATATATATATATATTTAATTAATTAAAGTGTGAGACAAAACACAAAAAGGAAATTGCCACATGCAACCGCATGTAACTAAGGGCGTTACCCTGCGTGCCACATATGTTACGAATGATTTCCTCTGCCCTGCGTTGATAACAATGGTTTGTTGCTTTATGAGGGCAAGCTTAAAGCAGATACAAGTAAGAAAGTCGTATACCAACCTTCCTGCTAGACTCGATATCGGTACTGAAAATACCCAATACAATACTAGTATCAAAAGCAAAAATTAGACAAAATCACATTACCAAACCAATTTGAAAACCTCAAAAAATAAAAATAATTCCAAATTAGATCCAAAGATTCCCCATTTGATATCGCTGTCTAGACATCCATAAACTGGTTAAATCGGTTATTCGAAAACTGATTAATTAAATAGTCGGTTGGTGGTCAACGGTCAACTAACCGGTTAGACCCAGTCGGTACCAGTATCAAAGGCAAAAATTTGATAAAATCACAGTACCAAACCAATCCGAAAACCTCAAAAATAAAAATATTACCAAATTAAATCCGAAGATACCCCATTTGATACCGCTATCTAGACATCCATAAACTAGTTAAATCGGTTATTCGAAAACTGGTTAATTAAATAACCGGCTAGTGATCAACGGTCAACTAACCAGTTAAACCTAGTATAATACCAGTATTGAAGACAAAATCCAATAAAATTACAGTACCAAACTAAAAATACTTGATCTGATACTAGCAACCAATATTATTTAGTCGTCACGACTTCCAATGCCCAAATAAAAAATCATGAACATCATATGATAATTTGTCATCATCCACATCCACAGTCCGCAAAACCAAACTCCAAAACCGTTACTTTAAAAGACACAAACAACCTCATAAGTCATAACCTTCGGTCAGTCAACACTACAAACCTTAATTTCTCCAAACCCATAATAACCCATCCAATTCAATTTCAATTCAATCCATCAATCGATCAACACACCCAATTCAATGCCTCATCTACCCGAATCACTAATCGAAATCATCACAACCAAATTAACCGATAACCCAGATCGTAATTCAATCTCCTTAGTCAACAAATTATGGTACAAAATCGATCGAGCCAATCGCCAAACCGTGCACGTATCCAATTCCCAAGCTGTAAACCCGACCCGGGTCACCGATCGGTTCCCGAACCTCCGATCGTTGGTGTTGAAAGGTGGAAAGTGTTCAATTACGAATGTGAATGTGAATGTGGTTGTGAATCCGATGTTTGGTGTTGGGAATGATGATTGGGACGTGTCGGTGGACCGGTGGGTTAAGACGTTGAGGGTTAAGTGTCCGATGCTGGAGAGGTTAGAGGTGAAGGGGATGGTGGTGACGGATGAGAGTTTGGCGATGATCGCGTCGGGTTTTCCCTGTTTTAAGGCGCTGGTGTTGTGTAAGTGTGAGGGGTTTACGATTGCGGGTGTGAAGGCCGTTGGGGCGAATTGCACGTAATGTTTCTAAACTTTTTTTTTATAATGTTTGAATGAGTAGTTGTTTGTTTGCGCGGTTGGCAAACGGGTTAAAATGGGTTAAATATGTAGTGATGGTTTATTGTTTACTAGACATGGGAGTGAGTAATCATACGTAAATGAAGAAATAGTAACGGTTTTGATACGCAAATGAAGAAAAAGTGACGGTTTTGCTATGTAAACGAAGAAAAAGTAATGGTTTTGATGCATAAACGAAGAAAAAGTAACTGTTTTGATACATAAATGAATTAAAGTAACGGTTTTGATATGTAAACTAAGAAAAAGTTATGGTTGATAGGTGAACAAAGAAAAAGTTTACGTTTTGATTCACAAACGAAGAATAAGTAGCGGTTTTGATACGTAAATGAAGAAAAAGTAAAGGTTTTTGTTACTGAACTCTTTTTTTTATATATAATAATGTTTGAATGAGTGGTTGTTTGTTTGCGGAATCGTGCGGTTGGGTGATGGGTCAGAATGGGTTAAATATGAATAGTTAGATAATGTGTTATGTAGTAAGGTTTTTTAGGTTAATGAAGAAAAAGTAACGGTTTTGCTATGTAAGCGACGAGGAAATGACGGTTTTGTTACTTAAGTGAAGAAAAAGTAATGGTTTTGTTCGGTGAATGAAGAAAAAGTAACGGTTTTTGATACGCGAACGAAGAGAAAGCAACGGTTTTTGATACGTGAACGAAGAATTTGTAATGGTTTTGATATGTAAATGAAGAAAAAGTAATGGTTTTGATAAGTGAACGAAGATGAAGTAACGGTTTTGATATGTAAACAAAGAAAGAGTAACGGTTTTGATACGTAAATGTAGAGAATCTAAGTGTTTTGATACGTAACGGTTTTGATATGTAAACAAAGAAAAAGTAACGGTTTTGCTACGTAAGTGAAGAAAACTAACTGTTTTGATACATAAACGAAGTAAAAGTAACGGTTTTGTTACACAAATGAAGAAAAAGTAACGGTTTTGATACGTAAACAAAGAAAAAGTAACGGTTTTGATACATAAACAAAGAAAATGCAACGGTTTTGATACGCAAATGAAGAAAATGCAACGGTTTTGATACGCAAATGAAGAAAAAGTAACGATTTTGCTACATAAATGAAGGAAAAGTAACGGTTTTGCTACATAAACAGAGAAAAAGTAACTGTTTTGCTGCATAAACGAAGAAAAAACGACGTTTTTGCTACCTAAACGAAGAAAAATTAACAGTTTATTACATAAACAAAGAGAAGAACACTTACTATACAACACATTATGCATAATTACTTAGTTGCTATGTCTTGACATGATTGTTTGTTATGGACTGGTTATTGGTGATTGTGTGGTTGGGTACCGGGTCAAAATGGTTTAAATGTGTTTTTAATTTATTATTTGCCAGACATAGTAACCAAGTTATTTATGTAAATGAAGGTAAAATAACAGTTTCTGAACTCTTTTTTATAATGGTTGTTTGGTATGTCGTGGTTATCGGTAACTGTGCGGTTGGGTAACGGGTCAAAACGGGTTAAACATGAATAGTTAACTTATTGTTTACTAGACATGGGAATTAAGTAATTATAGATAATGTGTTATGTAGTAAATAAGTAACGGTTTTGCTATGTTAACGTAGAAAAAATAATGGTTTTGTTACGTAAGCGAAGAAAAAGTACTGGTTTGGCTATTTTAAAGAAGAAAAAAGTAACAGTTTTGCTCGGTGAATGAAGAAAAGGTAACTGTTTTGCTACATAAATGAAGAAAAAGTAATTGTTTTGCTATCTAAACGAAGAAAAAGTGACGGTTACATAAAACAAAGAAGATTTAACAGTTTTGCTACATATTCAAAGAAAAAGTAGTGGTTTTGATACATAAAACAAAGAAAAGAGTTTGCTACCTAAAGGAAGAAAAAAAAAACAGTTTTGCTACATAACCGAATAAAAAGTAACAGTTTTGCTACATACACGAAAAAAAAAGAAGAATTTTTTTGCCGATAAACGAAGAAAAAATTAACAGTTTTGCTACGCAAAGAAAGAGTAACGGTTTTGCTACGTAAACGAAGAAAAGATAACAGTTTTGCTACATAAAGAAAGAAAGGGGAAAAAACGTAATCGTGGTAAAGCTTGGACGAGTTTGTCGAGGGGGGCGGACTCAAAATGTACTAAAAAAAATCATAAACGTGGGGGGGTTGGCCTCAAATTTTAAGTCGAAAATGGGTATATTTACACTACGTATAAAAATTTTCAGGCGAAAACAAGTAAATTTACACCCCTTCGTAAAAAAACAGGGGGGGCCCGGGCCACCCCGGCCCTAGCTAAGCTTCCCCCCCTGGTAGAAAAGTAAGGTTTTTGCTACGTAAACGCAGAAAAGTAAGGTTTTTAGTATAAAAGTAACGGTTTTGATAGTAAACGAAGAAAAAAAAACAGTTATGATACATAAATGAAGAAAAACCAACACTACATAACCACCTAATGTATCGAAATTAAAACAAAATGTATCAGTATTAATATGGTTCTCGCAGTTCCTTACATAAAATTGTTTCTGCATTGAACGGAATGCGAGGCGTGTCAAAATATCATTGATCCCTAAATATGATTAAAATGTAACTCTTAATGTCATTAACGCCGTTTCCGTTATTCCAAAATCTATGCAGAAAGCTTGAGGAGTTAGAAGTGGAAAGATGCAATGTTACAGATCTCACCCAACAGTGGCTCCGTTGCTTCCCAGAGACGTTAACTTCACTCGTGTCATTAAACATTTCATGCATTAAAGGTGAAATGAACCCACTCGATCTTTCCCGACTTGTGGCTCGGTGTCCAAATCTTACAACTCTTAAGGTAAACAAAACAGTGGCGGTTGATACGATTAGAAATATATTACTCAAATCGCCTCATGTGGTGCACTTGGGTCTTGGATCTACACAAGTAAACGTGCTTCAAGACGGACAGAGTTCTCATCTTCAGCTGACATTATGTTTACGCAACTATGGCCCAATTCAAAGCCTCATGCTTATTTATCGGATTAGTGCCCTTTTCTTACATGCCATGTATCCGGTTTGCATTAATCTTGTTTTCCTGAATATGAGGTTTGTTGAGGTTCGTTTGGGCTCTGAGCTGGTTAAGTTCATAACGAGATGCACGAATCTTAAACGCTTATGGGTAAGTTCTTGGTTATATTAAACTAAATAGTTATACTTGTTACTCGTGTCGGGTTGGTTCACGGGTTGAATTGTTCAATCTGAACACGGCCCATATTTTTATGTGTCTAACATATCCATCTAATATGCACACACTTAAAACCGTTTGACCCGTAAACGATCCATTTAACCCATTTTTCTAAGCGTGTCAAGCGGGTTGGCGGGTGATACCCAAGCTGTAAACGTGTTACTCAAGTTGGTGGGTTGTAACAAAATGGGTTAAACAGGTTAGAGGGTCGGCTTGTGAAACTAAACGGGTTAAACAAGTCAGCCCATTTATCTAACCGTGTCAAACAGGGTGGCGGGTTGTAAAAATGGCTTAAACCCGTCAACCAGAACACGACCCAAATTTTTATTCGTTTAAAAACATCAACCCTAATCCGACCCGTATTTTTATTCGTGTAAAAAACATCAACCTTAACCCGCACACACTTAAAATCGTGTAACCCGAACACGACCCGTTTACCTACTTAGCTAAACGGGTTGGCGCGAGATACCCAAGATGTAAATGTGTTGATCGAGATGGTGGATTGTAAAAAATGTGTTAAGCGGGTTAGTGGGCCAGGCTTCTTAAACAGTTTGGTGGGTCGACCTGTTTAACTAAACAGGTTACAGGTCAACCCGAACATGACCCGTTTTCTTAAACAGGCCAATCCAAACACGACACACATTATAAAACAGGTTAAATATGCCATCATAAACATGATTGCTATCGTGTCGTGTTTGGGTCCTGTCAGAAATTGCCACCCCTAGCGCATAGTTACAGGCTCTCGCGTTCACCGAAATAAATGAAAAACTAGCAATTCTTATTTTTCATGACTTTTTTGGGATTATTTATTTTGCTTCAGGTACAAGGAACCTGCATTGGTGATGAAGGTCTTGAAGTTATATCTAACAACTGTAAAAGCCTTGAAGACTTGAGGGTATTCAAGGGAAATGGAAGTCTTGGTGTAACCGAAGCGGGTTTGACTTCAATATCCACCAGCTGTCGAAAGCTCAAATCTTTAACCTACTATTGCAGTCAAATGACGAATACCGCCCTAGTAACCTTTTCCAAGAATTGCCCAAACATCACTCGCTTCAAACTAATCTTATCGCCCTTAAACGAGCCCGACCACACAACTCTTCAAGCATTTGACCATGGATTTGGTGCAGTTGTGGAATCATGCAAGGACCTCAAGAAGTTGACCGCCTCGGGGCTGTTGACCGATGATGTTTTTCTTTATATTGCAATGTATGCGGAAAGATTGGAGGTGCTTTCGGTCTCGAGTGTGTGTCAAACTGATGTGGGCTTGCAGTACGTGTTCAATGGGTGCATGAACTTGAAGAAGGTTTGCTCTTTTGGTGAGGATGCATTTTCGGCTGATGCTTTCGAGTATTAAGTTATGATTTCGTGTTGGAAGAGTTTTGTTTTGGTGGCGGATTTAGGATTTTTTTTTATGGTTTGGTGAAGGATTTTGGATTTCTTTTTTTTTAATTGGGAGTATAGATTTTTATGTTTTGGTAAGTTAAATATAGAGGTGTACAAAACCGGGTTTTTTTTCAAACTAGTTCGGTTTTGAAACCGGTTTAGAAGCAAGAAAAGTCAAACTAGTTCAGCATGGTTCGGTTTATAACCTGTTTAAAACCGATTTTTTTACTCACACCGGTCCGGTTTTAAAAACAGTTTGTTAGTTCAGAAGGGGTGCTGGTACCAAAACCTGCAGTCTTGGTCGGTTCATGGGCCGGTCGGTTCATGGGCCGGTTTGGGCAAAACCGAGTTTTTGTACATCTCTAGCTAAATAGGGTTGAGCCCAACAGACTTAATATTTTGGATTGGGATGTAAACAAGCCAAGCCCAAGCCCAACTGGGCTTGAGCTTGGATACTTTGTCTAACGAGTTATGACAGCTCGAGCACAAGCTCGACTTGACTCGTTTATTAATTGATTTATAATCGTTTTTGGTTATCTATTTTGAAAAAAAAGACTGTTTAGCAAGCCAAAGCTTGGATCGAGTTTTGATAATTATAATTGTTGATTTAGCCTAACCATTTTGTGCCTTTGGTAGAAGTGTTGCATTTTTAACAATTTCGTGTTAGATGAAGGTTCAGTACTGATTTAAATTATATTTGTCCTTTGCGTAAAATCACAGTTAAAACATGAAATCTTGTAACGTGAAAGCTTTTAAGTTATGATGAAAACTTTCAAAAATTGGTAGCGGTCAAGCTTGTTGCACCCTGCTTTCTTCTTGATTCGATGAATATAGTTATAATCACAACTTTGCTCTATTTACATTAAAGGTGAAATATATTTATAATTTAATACTTCCTATTTTTAAGTTTTGATTAAGATCCAACTTTCAACAACACAATCTAGTTACAAAACTAGACCCTAACATTATTGACAAAAAAAACCTCTTAGGCAACATAGAGGTAAGACAGTATACTCATCTTTATTTAAAGATTCTTTACCATACAGCCATACACATATAAATATATAATTAGTATCAATTTACTCAAAACAGTCTTCATATTATTCATTTTAGCATTTCAATAAAAAAAAAAAAAGCAGTCTCTCAATCTTTAAAATACAAGTAATCTTTGACTACACCAAGCATGAAATTAACAAAAAAAATGAACAAAAACAAATAAAAAATAACAAAACAAAAACAATTTGTTGATTTAGTGTGGAATGAAGAAGCATCAGTTTTAAAAAGCTCGATTTTGGAGCCTCATGGTTTAAATCAGCCCAAATATTATCAACTTTTTTCATCATATGCAACCTCAATAGCAACAACAAAAATAAAACAAATGAACAAAATTAAATTCAATGAATTATAACACTTCTTACCAGAAAGCTGCATATATGCATGATATGTACACCATAAGTTTATATAGATAACAAAGAAACGGCGGACAATGCATAAAACCCTAAATTGTTTTGAATTTGGTGAAAGCCCAAAATCAGCTTCAGATATTGAAAGCCCATACATTAATCAATGTGTAACTTGGGCTTGAGGTTAAGGTTTGTAACTTTGTATGGGCTTTCAGTAGTATTGGGCTTTCTCTCATAAAGTAAGGATCCAGTTTTCAGAGTGGTAGTATTTGTGCTTTCTCTAATACCTAAAGTAAAGAACAACAGTTTTTTTGGTTTTCTGTTTGATTCCCCACTCTAGAGGTGTACAAATCGGGGTTTTTTAAATACCAAGTTCGGGTTTGACTAAGTATTAAAAATTTGGATATTGGTAATACCCAAGTCGGGTTTGGGTATGAGTTTTGATACTGAAATGCATATTCAATATGTATCCTACGGGTGGGGTTGGGGTACAGGTTCGGGTATTAAAAATCCAGGCATAGAAAACCCCGTTCCAAGGTTTTTTATTTTTTATCTGGTTCTGAGTTCGGGTTTTTTGTGCACCTCTACGCCCTACTCTATTTTAATAGTCAACAAACTATTGACTTAACATCGGGGCTCCAATTTTTCGGGGTTTGCTTATGTCGGGGTGCCAGTTGCCAAAAAATGAAATTGGAGGTTTTAAAATGCATATTGGTGTTAACCATAAGACTGCAAATTGCACCAGTCTCGTATCTATACATGTTAACCGATAGTTGACTTAACGCCAGGGCGCGAATTTCCGGGTTGTGCAAATGTCGGGGTGCTAGTTGCTCGAAAATGAAATTGGGGGTCTTAAAATGCATATTGGTGTTGATCACAAGATTACAAATTGCACCTATATGTAATCTGTACATGTTATATGGATTTTCTTTGATGTATGTTCTTGACTTGTACTTAGGGGTGTTTGGAGCTTCTAAAAGATGCTTATTTGCTATTTGCTTTTTAAAAATTAAAAGTTGTTTGATAAACAAGAATTAAAACTTTAAAATAAAGCTTTTCCTAACCTTTTTTGTTTTTTAGAAAGCAAATAAGCAGTTTTTTAAAAGCTTACCTCCACACCCTCTTATTCGTGTCACTCTTTATCTTTTTTGTACATAACTTATGAAATTTTAATGGAATAATCAAGTCAAGATTACTACAATACTTAACTTTTCTAATAAAATGTGCCTTTACTTAATTTCATAATTGATCTACTTTTTTTAAGTTACTGGTCAACTATTAAATCACTATGAATAATTAAGAATTCTAAAATAATTCTTTCGGTTTTTAACATCACCAAACAATGATTACGTTGGAATAAGCATGCAAAACTTATTAGGAAATATATATTGCTTAATGCATTAAAACGAACCTTAATATATAGTTTTGAAACACATAACTATAAGTAAAAAAGTAATCAACCTACAAGTTGACAATGATGATTGTTGTAAACTTGTAATCTTAATCTCAAGTTAAATTATATTGCTTTTACACATAAACAAAGTAATTAATAATTAGTTCCAATTTTCATATCATGGTTACAATTAAAGAACCAAAAGAATTAATAAAAAACCCACATAACGAATTAAGGGAAATAAAACAAAGGGGGATAAAAATTTCCCATAACTTAAAACATCATGACTGCCAATGCATGTGGTTTGTGGGTGTAAAAACGTACAATTACAACAAATAAGTTGATCTTTATGATTTTAGGCGATTCTACCATAGTTTAGCACCATCAGATGATTGATCGTTGCTGGCGATTGAGGAATCACAGTAAACCCGACATCGTTTCTTGGACTATTCCATATAGTATCCCTTACGTGTTGTAGCGTAGATAACGACAATAGTTGGTGTCCTTTACATGTTATCTCTATCTGTTACAGTTAATTAAACAGATGTCAGTAAAATATTATATGGGAAAAGATGAAGTGTATAAAAAGTGATGGATATATATATGGATGTCATTAAATAGAGCGTTTGGTAGAAAGTTATACAAAGTTGTCTATGTATAAGTGTTAGAACATAATCACATATTATAGAAAAAAGCCATATTATGTATGATACTTAAAATTAGGGATGAGCAGAAAATCGAATCGAAACCGAATTAACCGAATGCATCGAAAAAACTGAACCGAAGCATTAACCGACGGTTAATTTTTTGTTTTTTTGAAAAACCGAAATTTAGGTTTCGATTCGGTTATCCATTTTTAAAAAACCGAAAAAACCGAACCGAACCGATTGATGATGATAAAGATTATCAAGATGATGAGGAATGGACTAAAATTTTAAGATAAATAAATAAGATGATGAATGAAGATCGAAACTAAACTTTTAATGCTTTTTAACTTTGTATTTGTATAATTCCACGTAACACACTAACATGTGCCTATTTTTGTTTTCTAAATTCAATATATATGTGGACGTGGCACTCTAACACATTCTTATACAAGCTTAAAATATGCATTTTCATTTTTTAATTTTTTTTTTTTTTTGCAATATCAACACATAAGTGAAAAAAAACCGAAAACAACTGAACCGAAACCGAAGGTATCCGAAAAACTGAGAACTGAAAAACTGGAAAACCGAAAACCGAACAGTTTGCATATTCAAATAACCGATTACTTTGGTTTCGGTTTGGATTTCGCCTAATAACCGAACCGAACCGTGCACAACCCTACTTAAAATAATAGTTATGAGTATTTAAGTTGTTATCGTAGTTCTTTAACTAAAATTAATTTTATACATGAACATCCCTAAGTCTCTAATCTCGCTATAGTAGCGAACATAGGAAATTAATTTTCTCACGGGGTCAGAATTTTTCATCTAACAATAGCTATATAATACTAATAGAGATTGGTCAAAATTTTAACACTATAATATTAATATATATTTTTTTCCAGGGGGAATGGCTAACCCTCGCAACAAGATGGAGATCATATATGTCAGAACAAAGTGTGTACGTTAGAGAAAAATGTAATCATTAGTAATAGTATGTAAATATGATGTTTTAATCTCATGAATGATCATTTCCTATATACATGCAAGCATGAGGTTAAAGAGTGCACGATTGAAAAACAAAAACAATGCCCCTTTAATCATGATTTATTTAGCCCCACTAGAAGCTTTGCTACCAAGCCAAACCCATGATCACTTATATATATGTAACTATATATATACACACATACGATTTTATTTGAATTTCTTTTATTTTCTAAAGGAAATGAAAACGGTTATAAACCATCGGATTTGATGATATACAATAAAAACCGAACACAAACATGTTATCACAGATAATTGAATATCAACATCCTTATACTCTTACGATAAACTACCCCCCCCCCCTTCTACGTTATGCACCACGCTCCCATGGATGCATTTACAAACACACAGACGTACATATTTACATGTGGTAATGTAAACTTGTTAGTAGGGTGGTGGTGGTCTAATAAAATTGGTTGTTCTAAAAAAACATGTATTAATGTATACATACACACAAGTCACAACTCACAAGCACACATCCTTGTACTAATTACTTCACTATCATGTCTACTAAATATTGTATGTAAACGAGTGGACTTAATTACTTTTCATTGTGTGACATGATTGATATCCTCTAGATTTTCATCATGTCCATGCATTGCTTTCTCCCAAAGTAAAAATACACTTGATCTTTTTTTTACTTTATTTTCTTGGTTGACATTTTGATTTGAAATGAACTACTCCATATGTTTCTTTTCTTCATGTGAGTGGAGCACTTAATACAAGGTATTATGATAGAACCGAAACCCCTTTTAAGCAATAAGAGTAGTGGACTCTAATAAGAGAGAGAGAGAGAGAGAGAGAGAGAGAGAGAGCCATGATGCCACCTCCATACCTATAATATATATACACACATAATTTTTTATATTTACATATATAATTATCTATATATATATTTTTGTGAATTGAGTTGAAGCATGCGAAAGCATGACAAAACCATCATGTATGATAAAACTCCATACATGGTAATATTGTTCACAGTTGTTTTTATAAGAGGAAAAGAGAACATGAAGCATGCATTGCATGCATGCATACATATGCATGCGTACATATGCATATTGATATGACATGGATATTATAAGGTAGCTAGTAAATTAGAAAGCAAATGATTGGATACACAGTTTTTGTTTTTGTAGCATGGGTTAGAATGACATGGGATATTTGATTCCTTAACGTTAAAGCAAACTAAACAGCTAAAGTAGCTAGCATCATCAATGATTTGCTGGATCAAATCCTTGCATATATTTACATAAGGTTGGCCTTGTATGGTATGCTATCCAATAATACTATTAATTATTTCATAAATCTAATAAAAAGGAATGTTTATACAACCTATTAACCACACATAATATTCTATATTCTTTTAAATATAAGTGTTAGGTAGTCTAGTGACGAAATTAAAAATTCTTGATTGAGGGTCACACTTTAAAATAATTTGGGGTCAAACTTTAAAATACTACAACGTTAGTTACCCTAGCTAAAATAAAATATAAATGGTCCTATCCAATGGCATAATGAGGTTATCTTCTTTATCGGATACAACTTTAATGAAGTCATATTTACGAAACAATTATGAAGAATTTCAGTGACTATACTTACTTGGATCAAACCCCTCTATTCCCGGCGTTATGTATGAATATGTAAGATACCCGCGACTCAATGATGTTAAAATGCATGTTTTTTTGGACGCACAAAGAAAATACCACATGTATTTTTATATATAGTTGAGAAATATTCTTGGTGGTTGCATGTAGAGATCCTATTTTGTTTTCTATTCCAAAAGATATGGTAGCTAGTTCGAGAGGTACATTAATTTACGTTGACCATCTATGTAATTAGTTCTTGGCATGTAGCTAGGAAATAAGTGTTTTAAAACACGGTGCAAACTATATCTACTTTTACTACAAATATATATATATATATATATATATATATATATGTGGGGGGGTAAGGTTAAAATGAAAACTCATTTGAGTTGCGAAAACCCTATGTATTATCGTTTTTTTTTTGTTACATGTAATATATGCTGTAACATTTAATACAAAACATCGAAACATCAAAAAGAAAATGTTTTGCTATTTTTTAACATTTTTATATATGTTTTCAGGAGAAAGAAAAGGTTATATTTATATTTATATTTTTTATTCACTTTAATTGTGGACCACAAGATTTAAACATTAATTAAAAACATGTGGTTGAGAATGGGTTTCTAGAGTTTTCACAACTCAAGTAGGTTTTTATTTTATACTTAGTCTATATGTGTGTGTGTATATATATATATATGTTACAGTTCACAAAAAGTTTTCAACAGTAAGCATGAAAATTTAGTTTTCATCAAAATAGAGTCTTCATTTTCTTCAATAAATAATGTCATATCACCTCCACGGGTTGAGACGGCTAGGATTTAGCCTACACATTTTGCTAAGACAGCTACGAAAGCGCGGACGAGGCTTACGCCTTTGGATGTTGGCTAAAGGATTTGTACATTTCCAGGAATCAGGATTGTAACTCTTCTTTGTTATCACTTATCACTCATATATATACATAGATAGATATACAAATATAAACAGACAAATAAACAAGAGCATCAACCATGCTTTATTGGTTCTAATCATCATCATCATCATCATCGTACTCAGTATATCCCACCAATAGCAATGCTATGGTAGGGTCTGAGGAGGGTAAGATGTAGACAGCCTTACCTCTATCCCATAGGGATAGAGAGACTGCTTCCGGTGAGACCTAGAGGTGGTCAAAAAAACCGGTCCTCGAACCGATTTGCCGGTTTAAACCGGAAACCGGTTTTTAAGAAAACCGGTTTTTTGTAAACCGGTTTGACCGGTTTACAAACCGGCGGTTTATATATCGGTTACACAATTTGGAGCCAAAACCGGTTTTATAACCGGTTATAAAAAAAACCGGTTATAAAAAAACCGGTTATTAATAACCGGTTTTTTAAAAAAACCGGTTATTAAAAAACCGGTTTTTTTAATAATAACCGGTTTTAATAACCGGTTTTTTAAAAAAACCGGTTATTAAAAAACCGGTTTTTTTAATAACCGGTTTTTTAAAAAACCGGTTAACCGGTTTTTTTATAAACCGGTTTTTGACCGTTATAAAAAAACCGGTTTTTTCCCGTTGAGTAACGGCCATATAGCCGTTTTTTATAATTTTTGACCGTTTTTTTTTTTCCCCCATTTTACCCCCACAAACATCTATATATAGCTTAGGTTGGGTATTGGTTAGATCACACTCGATTATACAACTCCAAACGCTCTAAACGTTTATTACATACGCGATTATTTTGTTATCTCACGCTCAATTATACCACATTACCACTCCATACGCTCTTATTTCGTAGTCGATTATCATGGCCTCCCAAAGTGCTACTTCATCCGTCAACATGGGTGCCTCGAACACGGGAGAAACGGTCGTTCGGGTCATCCCCACGAAACGAAACCAAGATGTTTGGCAACATTTCGACCTATGCGAAATGTCTAACGGTACCCAAAAAGCTCGATGCAAACATTGTTTGAAGTTTTATGGCAAAGATGCAAACTCCACTTTAAGAGCGCATGTACAAAGGCCCTTTTGCAAGGCCTTGAAGGACGAATCGGGAAGTAGTTCGCAGCCGGAGATGACGAATCAAGGAACGGTGTTTACGTACGACCTTGAAGCGGTACGTCAAAAGTTTTCAAACTTTGTGATTCAAAATACACTTCCTTTCAACCACTTCGACAACCCTCAATTCACGGAGATGATGCAAAAGTATGTTCAACCACGCTACCAACACGTAAGTCATTCGACCCTTAGAAGAGATTGTCTTAAAGCTTGGAAAAACGCTAAATCCGAACTAATTTCATACTTTTCAAACTTACAAACTGGTGTAAACTTAACAACGGATGTGTGGTCGGTACCTCATGGTTCGCCCGACTCATACATTTGTGTGACGGCTCATTGGGTTGACCCCGGGTCGTGGCAAATGATGAAACGAACCGTTGCGTTTCAATTGTTTGATTACCCGCACACGGGTAGAAATATTTTTAAACTCTTGGATAAAGTCATTCGACAATACAAGATTGAAGATAAAATCTTTTCAATTTCGTTTGATAACGCGTCCAACAATACGGCCGCGGTTGGCCATTTAAAATTAAAGTATAAACCTATTTGTGATGGAGCGTTTTTTCATAGCCGATGCATTGCACATATTATCAACTTGGCCGTGCAAGATGGGTTAAACGTGATCGAAACGCAAAGAAACAATTTTAAAAGAATGTTACGAGATGTTTTTAGCAACAATAAAACATTTTCAAGATACAAAAAATTTTGTGATGAAGCTAATTGTCAATGGTTGGGGCCCAATTGGGATTGTCCAACAAGATGGAACTCGACTTGTGATATGTTTGAGAAAGCCATCCAACAAAAAGAATCACTAATTGCATTTCATCAAATAATGTCAAGTAGGGGTAAATGTGCACCGTACGATCCTAGAAACTGGTTATTGATTGAGATCGTTACGGAGGTCCTTCAAATTTTTAAATCTTGCACAACTAGTTTATCCGGGGTTTACTATCCAACAAGCCCCATTGCTTTACCAAAAATTGCTGTCATGTGCACAAAGTTGAGTGAACTTCATTGTAGGGGTGCACCTTATTTTGATATGGGTGTAAAAATGAAAGAAAAATTTAGAAAATATTTTCAACAACTACCCGCTGTTTTGACATGTGCTGCTGCGTTAAACCCTTGCATAAATGTTGGTGGTGTTGAAGCTTTAATAGAAAAAATTTGTGATGAGCTAGAGTTAAACGACGATCAAAACCCCTATTAAAACCAAACTTTAAAGAATGCTTTCAACACCACCTTGTCTAACATGTATGATGTTTACCTTACAAAATACTGGTCGTCTCAGTATATCCCACCAATAGCAATGCTATGGTAGGGTCTGAGGAGGGTAAGATGTAGACAGCCTTACCTCTATCCCATAGGGATAGAGAGACTGCTTCCGGTGAGACCCCCGGCTCGATAGTGGTTTTGCATCAAGCCTTGGACATAAGGCACATAGCACTCAATCATCGGGACATCGGCTGATTGGTGCATGTGCCCTTGTCTTTCGGCTAAACGCCACCACATGATGCCTGATTAACCTTCCGCCACTTTTAACGTTATTTTCACGAGATTAGTAAAATAACGTCAAAATTAGTGTAATTTTACTTTTGCCCACCCGATGGTTCACACATATATACATTATATGCGTGCACCGCAAGCAGGGCGTACTTTATTGATTCTAATGATGCATAATAAAGTCATGCATTTTAATTCATATTAATATTAAACTTACTGTAAAAGTGGTAGAATTACTAAAAGTTCATAATAACATGCCCCATATTCGATCTGTTTTTTTTTGGGTATGTTAACATTGTTAATGGCAATCAATCTCAATTTATATGGTCATTTCTTGCTGTTTTCGTCATCGTCACAAAACTCCAAAGAAGGATTTGTTTCAACTACAATTCTAAGTCTTGGATGAATATATTTCTAGCTTAACTCAAGGTCATGATATAGAATTGTTCACATAATTAACAAGCAAGCAGAAGCCCTTATAAAAATATGTGTGTATATGTATGTATCATATACCTACAATGATGTATATGGTTGCTAACACATGAAGCAAGCAAAGGCTAATTAGTGGCAAGTAGTTTTCCAAGTTTATTTTCAACATTTGTCATTCAATTCCTTCACTTGGGACCTACATAATTTTCCTCTTCAAGCTTGTGTTTCCATGTGTAACGTGGGTGTCATATCCCTACCCTAATTGACATGACTAACTCTAGTTAAACTACTACCATAATGCCAAAATTACCTACAAATGTACTCACCACCTAATTCAGTATTACTAAACTAAGAACTTGAATACCCTTCAATCCATTCTTGTTTGCTCCAATGTTCCTTTCATGCTACTCTCACCAACCATATTCTTACATTTGTTTTATGAGTTTTCCCTCTTTTAATTACATTACTCCTATAACACATATTATTACACATATACATACACATACATCATACATAAATACATATACATAGACTAAGTATTAAATGAAAACTCACTTGAGTTGTGAAAACTCTAGAAACTCATTCTCAACCACATGTTTTTAATTAATGTTTAAATCTTGTGGTCCACAATTAAAGTGAATAAAAAATGTAAATATAAATATAACTTTTTCTCTCTCCTGAAAACATATATAAAAATTAGTAAAAAATATTAAAAAATAGCAAAACATTTTTTTTTTATGTTTCGATGTTTTGTATTAAATGTTACAACATATATTACATGTAACAAAAAAAAACGATGTTACATAGGGTTTTCGTGGGATTTTACAACTCAAGTGAGTTTTCATTTTAACCTTACCCCATATACATATAACATATACATATATACAATCATATATTGGTATATACAATTGCATGATGATCAATCATAGAGAAAAAAAGAGACGAATAATACCACCAAAATGTATTTACCGGAATAATAACTAATAAACTTAAAAACTCTGATATCGGGTTATTAAGTTATTCTATATTATGCTATTAATATAGTATCATTAGTTTTTATTTTTGGGTAAAGTTACGATACTTCTAATGCATCCCTATAACACATATATATATCTGGACCTCTTACTAAGAGGCGTGAACCTCTCCCAGAATGAGCTAGTCTTGCATTGACATTAAAATTATTAGCTAAACAATCAAGATGTCATTGCAGTTATGCCTCTTAAAATTATAACAGGTATTAGTTAAACGTACCTCGGATTCGCTTCCAAGTTCAAGCTTATTAACCAGATACTTGATTAACAATCCAACAGTCATTCTTCCGTCCCTTAAGTATATTGTATACAAAATATAAGCATCAGTAATTAATTAACTAAGGGCAAAAATATGAAAATTAAATGATAATTTGAGGTGTTAATTATTAATTACTTGATTCTCAGGTAGCTCTTTGGTATTTGAGGCAAAAATGGTTCCTTTAATCTGCAATATTAATTCATCAAACGAAATAAGAAATGAAGTTTAAATTCATACGTGCCATGCAAGTAACAAGATGTTTAAAATAAGCAATTAGGGTTTTGAAAGTTACTGGTTTTGAGATGCCTGAAGCATAAACCAGACGCCGGAATGAGGTCTTCGTGGCGGGTTGACCACTCGTGCCACGTTTAATCGACGGTGGACATGAACCGGACGTCCTTGTTGATCCGAAGAACCCGAAAATGAAGAGGATGAAGAATCCAGTGGATTAAGAGGTGATGTTGTCATGTTTGCTGGAAAAGGCCTAATTGGTTGCATATAATTATAATTAGTTTGTTGTTGCTGTTGTAAAGTCATTAATTGCACGGAATTCAAGGCAGCCGCCGCTTGGAGCGGTTGCAAAAAGAAAGCGGTTGACGTGGAGTGATGACCTTGAAAAATGAAGCGAGGTTGTAGCGGTGGTGGTGGTGCCAGTGGTTGCCATGTCTGTTGTGACAAGCTTCCACTGCCACCACCTGGAAACAGATCAAGATCAACTGACGACGGAGCTGAAATCTCCGCCGTCAGTATCTTCTCCCGGTGGGTTTGGCTGGTGGTGGATTGAGACTGAGGCTGCATCAGTCCACCACCTAAACTCAGCTGAAGCCACCGGCTATTATCATCATCATCTACATGAATATTAACATCTTTCATGCTTGATCCAGCTTCTTCATTATCCATACTACTTTCAATTCTTGATTCATCCTCCGCCATTAGATCCGATACAAACCCTCTTCTTAAACTAATAAAACAGTCATACCCGCCACTCGAAAACCCGCCGTTAACATAATTCGACGACGATAGATGAGCAGGAAACATGGTCATATTGTAAATCTATATAAGTGATCCTTGTAGATTGATCTTTGAGCAGTCAGGATATGAAAGAAAGCCATACATATAAATAGAGAAAACTTGGAAATCTTTTAGGGTTTAAGAATAATCAAGAAACAATGAATATAGAAGAAACTGCATTAATGATGAGAACAGGAACAGGATCTTGGTACTTTGCTTAGGTTGTTTGTTCTCTTGGTTTGGAGGTTTGTGTTTTTTATTTTTCTTCTACAATGAGATGAAAAGACGGACTATGAGAAAAAGTGACTTATTATATTCTTGAAAATGATAAAATGGATGGGTGATCTGTATTATTGTTTATTTATTTAGTTATTCACTTGATCATTATTATTATTTCATTAGTTTGAGTATGATGTATATTGGTCAATTTAATTAATTAATTAATTATAACCTTAATGTTCTCATTCTTTATCGGACTTGTAATCAAATCAGCTGTGTCATTATTATTATTCTAATGGTTGGGTTGGCTTGAGAAATAAAATGGTGTCATAAGTGCAATAAAAATAAAAATAATATGTGTGTAAAAGTAATTTAAAAGAAAATACCATATACTGATTTTGTTTTTGCGATAATAATATATTAACAGAATGGTCTTAATGTTTTAAAATTACCGGCCACGGCATAACATGTGTTGTTTTACGCGGTACATTCAGCATATGTCCGACATAATTTTATCGTGGGTTATTTTGTTAAAGTTGAATGATATTTGAATAACAATCTAAGAGTTATTTTGTTAAAAGTCAATAATCAAATGACAATATATGAAGCGTTGAAATTAAGAAAAAGAAGGCTTTTGAAAATATGATCCGACTTATGATCAACTTGTTTGAAAGTACTTAATCAGAGCGCTTGTGTAATCGTTTTGTTGTCCGACTTGCTGATTGATATAATGCTAAATATATATAAATCCTTTGTATATTTAATATAATATTTTATTAGTTTTTGTTCGGTTTTTATTAGAATTTATATATTACTAACATATTTGAATAATGTAGGTTCCGTAACTTGTTCATGGTTAAAAAGGGCGAAAAAAGAGCTAAAACAAGCCAAACCGGTGAACCGGAACATCAAAATTGAACCGGACCGCATCAGGAAACGAACCGGGCCGGTCAGCCCCCCTCATCCGGAGCGCCGCGTGACCGGGAGGCCTAATCCCGCCGCGCGGCGCGCCGGGCATCCCGTTTTGCGTATTTTCTTCATTTTTTATCAGTTTTCGGCCCAGAAAACCTATTTAAACACTCCTAAACTTAATCCTGAGCATACCATGCGAACCAGAGCCGAATTTGGAGTTTCCTGGAGCTTAGGATTGTAATATTTGGTGGGTTTGAAGGCTAGGAATCAGCCGGCGAAGTGATTAACATCCAAGAATGAAGACCACTGGTTTTATCGCCTTTAATCTTTCGTTCTTATTTATTTTCGCCATGATTTCCTTTATTATCGTTTTGTTTGCGTTTATGATGTTAGGCTAAACTTTATAGACTGCCTAGGCTTATAATGAACCTTTGTTGACGTTTGATTTTGACTTGGTATTTATTTATCGTCATGGTTTTTATGAACTAGTTAAAAGGTTTAATTATATTTAATTGATGCATATGTGTGCTTGAGGTTATTTAATTAAGTTTTATTATTCCATAGTTGCCTTGATTATTGTTTGTCATTATGATAGGTTTCTATTAGGTCATCTACTTTGTGTTTTTGACTATTTTATGATTGATTTCGCGATAAGATCATAGGAATAATATTAGTTAATCAAATAAACCTAAGTGTGTTGCTAACCTAAATAGATGTAAGGTGCTAGGTTATTGATAGGTCTTTGTTGATCAGGATTGCTAGATTTAGTTCTTCGTAAGGAGTCCGTCTAGGTTTGATTGATTAACTTTGTCTATCGAGTCAACTGAATATATTAGACTGCCTTTTATTTCCGCGCTGTAAGGTAGGATTTCGTATAAAGGAACTAGTTTGTAATTAATTAGGTGACCGTAAGGAAACTTGATTTTTAATACTGGTGTGCATTAAAACTTATTAGAAACCCATAGGTGTCTCTTGAGAAAGGTCAGAGGTCCTGTTCTGGTTTTCTCTTAAGCGTCTATTTCACGATCCCAGTTCCATAACTAAATAGTCTCTCGGTTAATTGATAACTAAAACTTAGGGGATTCTAGCCTAGGTGGTTGTTCATCATCATCTGAATTAAGTTTAAGTTATAAGTTTAGTCGTCTTTAGTTTTCTTAATTAGTTAAAATTAGTTTATTAGTAAAACCCCTTAGGCAAATAATAAATAAATAGTCGTGTCTGTAGTTGAGTCTAATTTAGCTAGTTTACGTACTTAAAAGAGTCTCGTGGGTTCGATATCCGGACTTACTTAGTTGTACTAGAGTCGATTGGTTCACTTGCCGGTTAGTAGTTTAGTTAAGTTTAAGAGTCTAGAATTTATTACTTAGTGTCTAGATTAATGTAATTTTAATTGATAATATTAAACTAGTTTTAGCACATCACTGACACAATCCAAATTTAAGATCATTGAATGCTTAAATACACATAGACTAATTTGGTTATTTTGATTTATAAGGAGAACCGGTTAGATTAAATGACAAAGAAAGATGTACAAAACCATATGATAACATTTTCATTGGAATATCTATGTTCAATCTCCAAAATTTCTTTTTCTATAGATTATCTTTAAAATTTTAAACTTTCATATTTCATTTTCCATCTCTATTTCTGAATATAAATATTTTTTATATTTTTATATAAACCAACATAATTAACTTAAAGTTTATATATAGACGAAGAAAGCTATAGACTCCATTGAAAATGCTCTAAATTAAGTGTATGTATATGTTTACATGGTACAACTAGTATTCTAATTTAAAAACAAATTACTAAAATTACTTGTTTAATATATTCTTTTTTTCATTTTATTTATTTAACATGTACAAAACTTAAAAGTAAACAATATATAAATACATCAATTAACTGAACTCCTTTTAGTCATACATCAAAATTCTTTGTTGTAATTCGAACAGATTATATTTAGTAACTTAGACCATATTAGATTATTAGCAGCATATTTTACAAATGTATTAATTTATATTATTTTGGTTAATAATCACATTTGCATAAATAGCTTAATATTCACACAAACATCCTTACGACTCTTTCTCCCTTTTTTCAAACATTTATCGTTTAAGACAAGTAAATAGAGAAGATTGATGCGGGGATGGAATTATGCACTAAGCGTTTAAGCACCAAATTAGCGATTAATTAACTTAATAAACTTTAAAAAAGGTTGCATGGTTTAAATGTATAAATCCATAAATGATGTGTCAAATCAATAATGAAGTATAACTATTTTTAAATAAAAGACAAAAGTTTTGTGCTTTGTGATTTTGACTAAAGTTCTTACATATACATTAAGAATATAATCAAAAAATGCAATGGGTTTTGTTTCTATCTGGATGATTCGTTGACACCACATTTTATAAAGTGTTCGGTTCACTTAAAAGATATCTACATATGGTTTATATGAGGTCACTTAATGAGTTAATTTTAGAAAACGTATTGAATAATTAATCAGGCCTCTTATATTTTCAGCACGAAGTTTTAACAACCTAGATTCCTACCACGCACCTCATTTGACACAATCGACCAATTTATGACACAATATGCTAACATGGCCTTACCCGAACACAAGAAAATAGAAAGTCTATAAGGTGAAAATGTGGATACATGATAATTATAAATATACTAACTTATGTCAAACGGTTAGACTGTTTTTATTGGACTTATGTACTCTTCGTCACGAGTAGCATTCATCATTTTGCCCTATGTGTACTAGGTTTTACCTTGGCATATATGTCCCGACCTTCATGAGGTGGTCCTAATACTAATAAGAATATATGTAAATGCAGAAAATTTATGGGGTATATTTTAAAATCTTTTGATTGAATTCAACATGAAAATCTGATTGTTATAACATAGGGCCCCTCTTGCCATGGTGTTAATATTATCATCAATTCTTCATGCATGTACTCTACTCGATCTTTTTCGTCTACGTATTGTCATTTCATCTCTTTATTACTCCTTTATTTATACCTCATGCCATCCATATATGTCTCCCGGATATTATATATAACAAATTCATTAAACATGAAATATATATCAAATTTCGTCTATTAGTGCACATTAATGTCATTCCCATGTTGGTGGGCTGACAAGGCAATTAAGATGTGAAATTGAAGGTTAGAGCACATTACTGATATTATTGTTAATTATGTCTAGGCATTCTTATTATTGTTGCATTTAATACGATAAAGGGTTATTTGAAAAGGGAAAGTCAGGTACGGTTCAGAAGATCATAATTAGCGCAAGATTAATCAAAAGGCCTTTAGTTTAGTGGTATCAAGGTGTTATCTATACTATATATAATACTATGTTAGCTACCCGTGTACAACACGGGTTTAAGAAATTAATTTTATAACTCCAAAACGTTTGAAATATTAATAACGAAAAGTCATGATAGATAAATTTGCTTATTAAACAAAAGGTACAAACAAACATTACAATTATTAGATAAATAAAATTCTTCTGACTAATACATTGATCATAAATCGGCAAATCAGTGATGTTTTCAAACGAAATAAGATTTTCTGGGTATTCTACACATGCTTGACTTTTAGCACATTTTCAACAAGTGTATGCATATTAAGAAAATACCGATTCAAAGTTAGGAAAGTAAGTTTTAAACCCGGCTTGCTTGCGTCTTCATTCTCTGAAAGTTTAATCAAGTTGTGATTGATGAATATAAAAAAATAAAAATGATGTTGAAAATTTACCTCTCCATCTATTATAATGTCATCACATTTTGCTATTTATAAAACACTACAGAATTACCAAGTTGTTAATGAATTAGTTAGATATAAAAATCTCATCTTGTTTTGCTATTTATAACACTATAGAATTAGCAAGCTGTTAATGAATTAATCGTTTGCTTTGGAAACAGAATAATTATTTTGGTTATTAATCAAAATTCCATAATTTGTATAATAAAAGACGAAATGTTGATATAAATAAATTTGTAAATATATTGAAGGATTAGATGTAATTTAGGTTGACATGTAAGTTCGCACAGAAATTAAATAACACAGTCAACTTGCTAAATTAGATAGAGTCATTGTAAAGTCGGAATTTGAATAATTTGAATTTCACATAGCAAAACGTGATTCAAATAGTCTGAAAAGTTTTGCTATTTGGAAACGTTTTTAGAAGACTGTAATTAGGGAATAAAATACGAAAAATACTATAATTAATTAATTATAATTTTTATTCATAAATGATATATTCTATCATAGAAAACTTACAAGTTAGTAAAAATTAGTAGTTATTTCCAAGATTAAAATTATACAATTAAGTCAATTGTTTCTCAAGAACTTAAATGAGTCAAAACGGGTTTGGTCAACCTCGAAACATATTTTTGTACCGTATAAGAAGTGATACCAAGTTATTTATAGTAAACATTACATAAGATATGATTTATTTATTCTAAAATCACTTAATCATCATCTTAACTATTATTTTAAGAAGAAAAAACATTTTATAAATTTTCGAAAAAGAACATCAAATAGGTATCATATGTCAGAACACAAAATCGAACAAAAATCATATATAAAATTGAAAAAGAACATTTTATTTAAGATTACAAAACAAACATCAAATAGTTATGCAAGTGTTTACGGTTAAGTATAACAGAAAATATTTGCAGTGAAAGTGTTTGAGGAACCTAAAAAAAAGATTAGGTCAAAAGAAAATAAGATTTATAGGCCCGCGGACAAAAAAAGTTTGTAAATATAATTTCATCTTTATTACACAGTCAAGATCATGGTGGCGCTATGGTTTTTTCATAACTATTTTTATGACTATAATTTCATATAAAAAAATCCTAGTACAGATATATATTTGTAAGCACGGTAATCAAAATTGGCTAAACCTGTATAAGATAGATTAAATTATAATATAAATGCAATTAAAAATTCAGAAAGATTACGAATTTATTATATATAATACCTTAGACACAAGAAAAATGATGAATGGGTAGATGATGATTCAGATTCATTTCCTGTAATTAAGATTGATTTACAGTTTTTCGAAGAAACATTATCAAACTCCAAAAAAATGATTTAGGTTTCCGATATGATATGAGAGAAATCGAAGAAAGCAATTAGTTCTAATGGCCAGTGATTTTGAAGATGAAATTAGAACTTTTCGATTTAGGTTTTCTGGAGATGAATTCGAGTATTGCTGCCAGTGATTTTGGAATTTGGGATCGATTTGACAGATCAATAAGAGGAAAGATTGGAATGTTAAACATTAGGAAAGAAACAAGAAATAGGGTTTCTGGAAAATCGCCAATGTATTTTTTTGGGTTATAAGTAGTTAATTGGGTCGGGTAAGGATATGAACCGGATTTGTAAAAGGAATGTGGTGGGAGGCAGGAAATTGAAATGAATGATGGGCTAAAAAAAGGACACGTGGCATAAGAAAATCTTTATTTATTAATTAGTATAGATAGGAGTGAGGGGCCTCTTAAATTTTAAAATGTACCACTTTTGTTGCATATTATACAAGTAACAATACATAAAATTTTAAGAACTTAAGGACAATATAGTCTTTACACATTCGAAAATAATTTACAATAACGGTCCTTCAACTTCAATCAAGTTTTGTTAATTTATTAAATAGTTACACATTTTCCTTTCATTATAAACCAACTACCCCCACGACTTTTTAACGGCCATATTAGATTTTCACTTTCCAAATGGTGAGAGATCAATGACTAAGGTCCTAACGTACTTAGATGATTCCGAGTTATATTATCAGAGATTGGTTAACTACTAAATATATTACAAAGACCAGAGATTGAACGTAGAAATTCTCGAAACTTTGGCAGGTTAGTGTCAAACAGCTTCTAATCGGGGCATTCAAACATTAAGGGGGTGTTTAATTGGGATTCCTTATTTTACCTTCTTATAACTTTTGTTAAGTTAATAAGTTACAAAAGTGTAACTTATGAAACTTTTCCTCTCACAATATTAACAATCCCAAACACCTTATTACTTTTCAAAAAGTTAATAAGTTATAAGTTGGTGAAAATAAGCAATCCCAAACACCCCCTAATTACCAAACTAGTTTTATGTCCGCCCCAAAATAATAAAATTAAACCTCAACCCAAATGTTCACCCAAAATAGATCACTAATTGAATGTTATCATGGTATCAATATATGTTGGTGGCCTGGTTATATACCTCGTGGTTGAACCTAGAGGTGCACAAACCGGTTTTTTTAAAAAAACCGGTTCGGTTATTAACCGGACCGGTCTTTTTTGGCCCGGAAAAAAACCGGTTCGGTTAATAACCGGACCGGTTAATAACCGGTTTTTTGCTGTCAAAACCCTAACCGGTCTAACCGGTTAGGACCGGTTAAGAAACCGGTTAATAAACCGGTTTTTTTATTAACCGGTTTTTTTTTTTTTTTTTTTAAATTTCGCGGTTTCAAATACGAATATTTGTTTTTTATATTTTGTACTTAATGAAGACCATTATTTTTTCACAGTATAAACAAACCGGTAACTACAAGGCAAAACGGTAACTACAAGGCAAAACAGACTGACCGAAGCCATTCTTTGCTTTCGTTGTTAGGGTTCTTTGCTTGGAAGATGAGTATGAGTGTGTGTTGGTGAATGTGTTTTCAACAAACCAAAGATTAAAAACACATAACTTTCATTTATAGTTTTTACATTAAAAATACAAACATTAAATTGTTATCGCATATTCGTAACTCAAAAATACAAACATTAAATCATTAACACTGAAGAAATCTCTGCCAAGAACTGTTGTTCATGATTTAACTAAAAAATACAAACATTAAATCGTGAACTAGCAGATGCTCCTGTTGTTCCCAATCGCAGTTTGTTCATGATTTGCCTCCATGTTTGCTGTTTCTTTAACTAAATTAGAAAAATCCAAATCAACAAGTAAATAAGAGCACATATTAGGAAAAAGAATGCTTAGACACGATTACATGAACAACTTGCTGTTTCTTACTCATGATCTGCCTCCATGTTTGCTGTTTCTTTAACTAATTTTCTTCGCTACCCGATCCCGAGCTATTTCTTAGGTAATCGTCGTACGCGGCTTCTTCATCGGTCATTGGTTGAGTGTGTCCTTCATTGACCTCGTCTTCATACAAGCCCGCTTCATACTCCATTTCCCCCTCGAGTGAGCGTTGATGTTGTGCCCTATCTAAAGAGTCCAAGTAATCCTTGTAGCAAATCGACATCTCTATAGCTGGTGCAGTGAGTCGAGTCCTCCTAATCGATATAACCCTGCCAGAAACAGAAAAAGCAGACTCCGAAGCTACCGTGGAAGCTTGGACCGTTAGTAAATCTTTGGCCATGGCGGCGAGGATCGGAAACTCATCCTCCTTACCTCTCCACCAAGCCAGCAAATCAAGACTTCTAAATTCATCCGGAGTCATGTGTTTCACAAAGTTGGTACCACCATACCTTCCAAGTTCACTGCTTGGGGTGTTTACCTTTTGACGTTTACCGGCGTCTTCCCAAATCATGTAGTACGTCCCCATTTCAAGGTCGGTTTGGGATTGGGATTGGGCAACAGCTCTTAACGAGTCATGAATTTGGGAAGACGACCCGTATTTTGTAAGGTAGACATCATACATGTTTGACAAGGTGGTGTTGAAAGCATTCTTTAAAGTTTGGCTATAATAGGGGTTTTGATCGTCGTTTAACCCTAGCTCATCACAAATTTTTTCTATTAAAGCTTCAACACCACCAACATTGATGCAAGGGTTTAACGCAGCAGCACATGTCAAAACAGCGGGTAGTTCTTGAAAATATTTTCTAAATTTTTCTTTCATTTTTACACCCATATCAAAATAAGGTGCACCCCTACAATGAAGTTCACTCAACTTTGTGCACATGACAGCAATTTTAGGTAAAGCAATGGGGCTTGTTGGATAGTAAACCCCGGATAAACTAGTTGTGCAAGATTTAAAAATTTGAAGGACCTCCGTAACGATCTCAATCAATAACCAGTTTCTAGGATCGTACGGTGCACATTTACCCCTACTTGACAAAATTTGATGAAACGCAATTAATGATTCTTTTTGTTGGATGGCTTTCTCAAACATATTACAAGTCGAGTTCCATCTTGTTGGACAATCCCAATTTGGCCCCAACCATTGACAATTAGCTTATACACAAAATTTTTTGTATCTTGAAAATGTTTTATTGTTGCTAAAAACATCTCGTAACATTCTTTTAAAATTGTTTCTTTGCGTTTCGATCACGTTTAACCCATCTTGCACGGCCAAGTTGATAATATGTGCAATGCATCGGCTATGAAAAAACGCTCTATCACAAATAGGTTTATACTTTAATTTTAAATGGCCAACCGCGGCCGTATTGTTGGACGCGTTATCAAACGAAATTGAAAAGATTTTATGTTCAATCTTGTATTGTCGAATGACTTTATCCAAGATTTGAAAAATATTTCTACCCGTGTGCGGGTAATCAAACAATTGAAACGCAACGGTTCGTTTCATCATTTGCCACGACTCGGGGTCAACCCAATGAGCCGTCACACAAATGTATGAGTCGGGCGAACCATGAGGTACCGACCACACATCCGTTGTTAAGTTTACACCAGTTTGTAAGTTTGAAAAGTATGAAATTAGTTCGGATTTAGCGTTTTTCCATGCTTTAAGACAATCTCTTCTAAGGGTCGAACGACTTACGTGTTGGTAGCGTGGTTGAACATAGTTTTGCATCATCTCCGTGAATTGAGGGTTGTCGAAGTGGTTGAAAGGAAGTGTTTGTTGAATCACAAAGTTTGAAAACTGTTGACGTACCGCTTCAACGTCGTACGTAAACACCGCTCCTTGATTCGTCATCTCCGGCTGCGAACTACTTCCCGATTCGTCATTCAAGGCCTTGCAAAAGGGCCTTTGTACATGCGCTTTTAAAGTGGAGTTTGCATCTTTGCCATAAAACTTCAAACAATGTTTGCATCGAGCTTTTTGACTACCGTTAGACATTTCGCATAGGTCGAAATGTTGCCAAACATCATGGTTTCGTTTCGTGTGGATGACCCGAACGACCGTTTCTCCCGTGTTCGAGGCACCCATTTTGACGGATGAAGCAGCACTTTGGGAGGCCATGATAATCGACTACGAAATAAGAGTGGTATACTCGAGTATGAAATAAACGACTACGAAATAAGAGCGTATGGAGTGGTAATGTGGTATAATTGAGCGTGAGATAACAAAATAATCGCGTATGAAATAAACGTTTAGAGCGTTTGGAGTTGTATAATCGAGTGTGATCTAACCAATACCCAACCTAAACTATATACAGATGTTTGTGGGGGTAAAATGGTAAAAAAAAAAAAACGGTCCAAAAACAAAAAAAACGGGCATATAGCCGTTATAAACCGGTTTTTTTATAAACCGGTTAACCGGTTTTTCCATAACCGGTTAATAAAAAAAACCGGTTTTTCCATTAACCGGTTAACCGGTTTTTCCATAACCGGTTAATAAAAAAAACCGTTTTTTTCCATTAACCGGTTCGTTAACCGGTTTTGGATCTAGAACTTGTAACCGAAAGACGAACCGGCGGTTTCTAAACCGGTAAACCGGTTCCCCAACCGGGTTTTTTGGCCATCTCTAGTTGAACCATAGCCATACCCAATTAACTATATTGTATTTATATGTAACTTATAACCAGTGGAGACCAGGTGTCAGACCATGCCTTGTTTAACTGACTCACTCTTCAAACATTTTATTTTATTGGGAAATTCCCAAAATAGCCCTTTTTAGAGAGAGATTCCCAAAGTAGCTCTTTTTTCTCAAAATCTTTTATAATTTGGACTGCCAAGACGCTTTGGAAAAAGATAAAAATTATGAGGGAGCAAGCCAAATTTCGAAAGAAAGTCAGGTAGGAGACGAGATTTCGGGAAATAATGAAGGTAAAGTTCAAATTTTTGGTAATCTTGGAACAAAAGTTGATATTTTTCCAAAACTTTTTTTTTTTCAAAAAACCGTCTTAAGAGATTGTTTTTTATGTTTCCTACCTTTCCCGTCCATATTTTCAAATTCTTGGAAAAATACATTTTTTACAATTATACCCCTGAACCACCACCACCACCTTGAACCACCACCATCACCGACGCCGTCGGCCCCACCCCATCACCACCACCGTCACTGCACCCTTAACTGTTAACTGATTTCAATCTATTTGAGGAAGTTGAAGATATGAAATAATGTTGGCAGACATTTATGCGGTGGTGGGGGCGGCTATGGTGGTAGTGACAGTGATGGGTGCAGTGGTGGTAGTGATAATGATGGGTGCAGTGGCGGTGGTGGTGATGGGGTGGGGCCGACGGCGTCGGTGATGGTGGTGGTTCAAGGTGGTGGTGGTTCAGGGATATAATTGTAAAAAATGTATTTTTCCAAGAATTTGAAAATATGGGCGGGAAATGTAGGAAACATAAAAAATAGTCTCTTAAGACGGTTTTTTGAAAAAAAAAGTTTTGGAAAAATATAAACTTTTGCTCCAAGATTACAAAAAATTTGGACTTTACCTTCATTATTTCTCGAAATCTCGTCTCCTACCTGACTTTCTTTCGAAATTTGGCTTGCTCCCTCATAATTTTTATCTTTTCCCAAAGCGTCTTGGCAGTCCAAATTATAAAAGATTTTGAGAAAAAAATGATTACTTTGGGAATCTCTCTCTAAAAAATGGTTATTTTAAGAATTTTCGTTTATTTTATTTGGTTTTGTGAACTAGAGTGACACATACATAACTGATTATATGTACTAAGAAATGAATAGAATAATGATGAGTTAGAAAAAACCAAAAGTACGAGGGGATTGTAGGCGTGGGCATCGGTTAATGTGCCACTGCATGGGCATGGAAATGAGTTTCACAAAAGCACCTTTCTTGTATATCACAAGACAAAACGCATTAAAATACACTATGCTTTGAATTTGGTTGATATCGATTAAAAACAAAATCAAAAAAGTAAAGTACAGTCTACCACGTAAGTTTTACTAACCGACTGTAAATTGGCATCGGAACTAAATGTAGCATTCAAACCCTTGTACCACCAATATATTTGTTTTTGCCTCTGATGGATTACTCATCCAAGAACTAACGGGCTATGTAGACAATATTACTGATATATCGGTGATATTTTGGCTATTGGTCCTTTAGTAAAATATTAATCAAAATATTGATCATAATATTGAATCGATAATATCAACAATATTGACTGGTATATCATCGATATTCCTGATATTCCGTTTTAAGTCTGTATTATAAATTTTTAATGTTCAATGTTAGTGTTTTAAGTTTAATATGTTCCTACTTGTTAGTGTTTTGTAAGTTGTGAAAGGTTAATTTTTGCTACATATATGGATTTTACGTGATATTAAATTACTGATATCTCGCCGCTATAATTTATATCTTAAATATCGGTTCTTAGCCGATATCCGAAATTTTCCGCCTTAACTGCTTATCTCATGGCTTTGCTTTTGGTTGCCCCAGTGAAGGCTTCTAAAAAGGGTCACCTATTTTGGTATTACTCACACTTAATCACGTTTAACTGTGGAGTTTTCATATGCTTCATATAGTCAACTAAGCCTAAAATTCATTGATGATTTAAGAGGCATGACAATCTTTATGAACCAAAAATCTTTTTTGTCCATGGTCGTTGTAGGATTTGTCTAGGATCATATTGTTGTTCATGGCGATCTTCTTTGTATCGTTACACTAAATCAAAATATAAATTAGTCAACCCAAATACAACAACTTTCTGTGTTTAAATAGAACCCCACAACGGCAAGGAATTGATGCATGTGAGGTCGGAATCAGGTTATGACACTGAAACTAAAATATTAGAGAAAAAGAAAACCAGCACATTTAGAACATAAGAAAACATTGAGGAAAAAAAATAAAACATCCAAATTCACGGTGGATAAGAGACTTTCAACGGTCGAAATTCATGGTAGCATGACGACATGATGATGAGTGCAAAACATAACTAATTTAATGAATCCACTAACAAACCCTTCGCACGAATAATTAGTAGATGTACACAATTATATCAAAATTCTAGTTATTAGAAGTTTAGGATAGATGAAAGGGATAATATCTAAAATGCTTGATTCATGGGCTTAGAACGTGTGTAGTAGATGGAGCTTTTATGGGGCGTTATGCGTCATGTGGTGTCACATTACCATAGGATCTTTATGGTTAAAAGGGTGTAGTAGATGAAGCCACTTCAAATCATTTCATCATTATTATTTTATAACTATTTTTTATATTAAAAAGGAAAAAAAATAAAAGCAACCAATCAGATTCCTCTTCTCCTCTCCCTCTTGGCGCTACGTGGGAAGCCCTCCACCCCCGTCCATGACGCTCCGGGGGGGGGGGGGGGGTTGTTCCCAGCACTGTGAGGCGCCATGGTTGGGGATGGCACCCTATTACAAGTGGTCTTAAAATGAACCCATTTGACGCGGTGTTTTAACGCCTCTTAGCTTGAAAAGTGTTGTCACATAAGCTGTTTAATGCCAATGCGTTTAGGTTCAATACTCAGTCTAAAAATTTACGAGTCTTTATTTCTATTAAAGTCTCTAAATTATAAAACTATGCTATTTTTCTTTCAAATTTGAACTTTTATCTCTATATTTTATAGATTTTACAATAGTGATTTTTTAAAGGGAAAATTCCCAAAATAAGCATTTATGAAAACAAATTTCTAATTTTAGGTACCATTTGTAAAAAAATCCAGAAATATGTATTATAAACTAGTCGTGACGAGTACTTTGTAGAAACTAATTAGAACTTGCCACATGTCTTTAAACTAACTGT
>NW_027499541.1:0-44307 GCF_021521415.1 Bidens hawaiensis | reverse complement strand
CCCAGAAAAATTTGGGATTTTTCTAAAGTGTTTTGGTATTTTTGATATATTTAGTGTTTTAATAAGATTTAAAAATAGATAAATAAATGCAAATATAGGAAAATAAATCTGGAAAAATTCCAGAAAGTTATGAGGATGACAAGAATCATCCCAGAAAAATTTGGGATTTTTCTAAAGTGTTTTGGTATTTTTGATATATTTAGTGTTTTAATAAGATTTAAAAATAGATAAATAAATGTAAATATAGGAAAATAAATCTGGAAAATTTTTACAAAATTCCTTACTGTCAAATTAAGTTTTGTGCAAAATTTCAAGACCCGAGACTAAACGGGAAATTATTTGTGCTAAAAAGAACATAAAAACAAGTTTTTAAAGCTTAAAACGTGTAAACCGGCAAAGTTCGCATAAGCGAGCTGACTGGTACATGAAAACTCTAAAAATGGACTATTTCATAAATCTAAGTAAATTAAGTAAAAATAAATCATCCGAAAATAATTCGGATGATTTGGGTAATTTTACCCGATTTTACCGTTTCCGGCACCGAAATGACGGAAACGGGCCCCACGGCCAAACGGGGTGTCAAACCGAGCTATAATTTCATCACCTTAACTAAATTGACTGTCAAACTCTAAGCAATGTCACAATCTGAGTCCTTAGAAGTGTCACGGGGTTAACATTGTCCCCGAATCGAGTACAGTACTGGGTTAACAATGTTCCCAGATGTACCGATTGATACGTATTTAAGTTATGGGAATTATATAGTAACGACTAGATATTATATTACAGATCCAGGCACGTAGCTGTTCCTTGTATTACTCACCGACTCACAAAAGGTGAGTTTTCACGAGCCCCTTTTAATGAATTGTTTTAATTATATTTTCCCGGGGCGGAAAACATGTCTTATTTAAAGTATTTAAGTACATACCGATCGTATGGAAATACTTGTACATTTATATATATATGGTCTGATGCACAGAATATATAAAATGTTTATCATGTGTTATTGTTCTAGGGTAACATAGTTCCCAGGGGTTATTATTGTTCTGGGGTAACATAGTTCCCAGGGGTTATTATTGTTCTGGGGTAACATAGTTCCCAGGGGTTATTATTGTTCTGGGGTAACATAGTTCCCAGGGGTTATTATTGTTTTGGGGTAACATAGTTCCCAGGGGTTATTATTGTTCTGGGGTAACATAGTTCCCAGAGGTTGTAATTGTTCTGGGGTAACATAGTTCCCAGGGGTATTTATTGTTCTGGGGTAACATAGTTCCCAGGGGTTATTATTGTTCTGGGGTAACATAGTTCCCAGGAAGTTAATGGAAATGTTCTGGGGTAACATAGTTCCCAGCATGATTATATTGTTAATAAATGATTATTAAAATGATTGTCAGTGTTTATTTAAATTAGTGAAACTCACCAACTATTCGTAGTTGACCCGTTTTCTTTACATGTTTTCTAGGTATGCCCAAGTTGGATTGATTGATGTGTGCTTAACTATCTGTGCTACCTGTTGGAAGCTTGCTGCTCTATGTTTTGTAATGAATTTATTAATGTCTCATCGGTAAAATATGTGTGTAACACCTAGACAGTAATGAAACTCGCAACAATGTAATATGTTATAAATTAATGTAGTGGTATTTTCTTTATAAGCAATGCTGTTGATATCAGATGTGTCTGTTGCATCCCGTGTACGTTTCCGCTGCGGTTACGGGGTGTTACAGCTTCCAACACACTTAGCTCAATGTTTGCCCTATGTTCATCAGTCATTTCCACCTGTGGGGACACAACATTGGCAGCTTTGACATTCTTTCCTTGATCATTCTCAGGATCATCATCATTATCATCAGAATCCTCAGATTTATCCTCTTCTTCAGTTAAATCATTCATGGCATCAATTTTTGGTTCATCAGAAGGTGGATGATCTGGTTTATTTCTTGTTGGCACATCAGGGACACCTGGAATCTTTTGTCCTGGTCATAGTGTCTGCAAAGGAATTGCCCTGATTGGGCTAGTTTTATTATCACCTTCATTATCAGGAGTCTCAACATAGTATTTATTCTTTTCATCCCATTTTCCTCTCTTTGTTTTCCTCTCATCATCCTTCTTCTGTTCATCATACTTTCTCTTTCTTGTATATACCTGTTCAAATCTTTTCTCTCTTTCCATCCTAATCTTGGTGATATTAGCCATCATCTCTTCAACAGATTCACCAGTTGGTCTCTCAGGTTCCTTTTGAGGCCTTTCTTCAGATTCAGGTTCAGGTTGGCTCTGTGGTTGAAACATGCTAACCACTAAAGCCAAAGAGTTGTCAACTTCCTCAACTCTGTTCATATTAATCAATTCTTCAATCATCTCCTGATCAGTCACATCTTCAATGATCTCCTTTGCAAATTTGGCTTGATTGATAAATGTTTCCTACTCTACTAACTCTACAGGGTCTATAGTTTGGGCCAGTATCTCTCTGTCCCTTGTTTCTCTCAGAATGTTTTCTTGTTCACTTAGAGTAGCAGCAGCAGCAACATCATCATCTTTGAACAGTACATCCTTTTCAGGATATGCTTAACAGGCACTTCTTCTGTAACTTTGGCTTTTCCCTTTTCCAGCCTTTTCTTTAAATCTTCTTCACTTTCTGGTTGAAAATTATCAATATCTCTTTCTAGCTCATCCATATCTTCATTAAACTCCACTGTCTTGGAGCATTCTGCTTGTTCATTTTCTGGTTTAGTGAGCACAATCTCCTCAGTAGCAGTATCTTCATCATTCATCACTTCAGTGTCTACTTCTGTAAGTATGTCAGTCAAGACATCAGTAGCTATGTCAGTAGGAGTATCAGTGGCCATATCAGTGATAGCCACATTTTCTTCTGTATTTATCTCTTCAATCCTTTCCTCTGTCTCAACCTACTCTTCAACATTTATCTTTTCGATTTCATTCACTTTCTCAACAGTCTCTTCATCTCTTCTTTCATCAATGTAATCATAGTCTTGTTCTGCACCCTCAGACATATCTCCTTCATACTCATCATCATCAATCCTCCTTTCATCACTGCTTTCCTCTCCATCATCATACACATTCACAATCAACTTTAAAGCATCAACAGTCTCTGCAACTGTTACATTTTCTTCATCATTTCCACCTGAGACAGTTGGCATAGATACATTCTCCCCCTGTTTTGGGGCAGCTGAGGTCTTCTCAACCTCCTGCTCCAGGGTTTGAATTCTCAAATTTGCTTCTACTAGTCTCTTCAACAACATAACATTTTCCTTAGTTAGTTCCTCATTCCTTCTTCTCAGTTCAACATTTTCTTTTAATAAGGTCAGAAGGTCACTATCAGTTGGTGGTTTTGTAGGTGGTGAAATGTTCATAATCAGGTTGTTCTTGGTTTGAAGTGTGGGATTGAAATATGGATGGTGGTGTTTGTGGTGGTAGGGATGTATGTGTAGATGTTTCTGGTTGGCTTAAGGTTAGGATTTGTGGTTGTGTGTGAGTGATCTGGTGTGGTGGAGTTTGTGGTGGTGATGGAATAATTGGTTGTTCAATGTGCTCAAGTTGCTCCCCCTGAATAGATGCAACAACTTCAATATTCACTTCGTCTCCTCCTTCATCTCCATTACCATCTCCATCATCATCACTGTCATCATCCTCTCCTCCTTCCTCCTCTGAGCTTAACTCAGGTACTGGCATCACTTGCAAGTCATGGTCCAATAACATGGCAATATATCAAATGGAACATTTGAGTTGTATGTATTTGAGACACCTGGATTTTTGATTTTTCTATATGTGTCAGGGTCTTGCAGTTGGTGTGTAGTTCTAACAGTGGGTAGATCTTGAAGCTCACTATTGAAGATTATCTGTAGGAATCTTGGATATTGTAAAAATCTTTTTCTTTCAGGCTTCTTCAGATTTCCTACTAATCCTTCAAATATCATCTTAGAGAAATTGAAGGGCATATCATATATAATCCCAACTGTGGCATTTGCCAAGTCGTGACTCATCAAGGTCCATGATCCCTTCCTTGGAGCAAATCCGTGTATAACATGGTGAATAAGAAATCTGTACAGCATAGGAAACATGCCCTTCTGAAACTGTCCATCATGAACATTTCCTTGATAACCCATTGTCTCTTCAAATATTTTCATCGGGTGGGGTGTGCTGAAGTTTATTGAGTTGTGATCACCATCATTCAACCGGAGACATCTTCTTATCATTCTCTCTGTAATATGTATCTCTTGTCTAGCCACGGTTGCCTCTATTCTTTTACCATTTATGTCCTCAACCAGTTCTGCAGATCTCCAGAAATCTAAAGAATGATTTCTGTATATGACAGGGCTTTCGGTGAACGCAAAACTGACATTTGATTGTGCCATCCATGTTATCATCCTCGCCATCGACTCATTGTCAGGTGTCACTTGCAGAAGTGCACAAATATTATGTTTTGGTTCGAAGACATATTTGGGTTCATCGTCTGCCATATCTGAATCACATAAACAAACATATTCAAAGTGAAGTTAGTCATAAAGTTCAGTTTTTAGATAATTTCAAGGTATAAAACTGAAGAAGAAAGAAAAGAGAGAAAATCATTAAGAACCTGTTCTTCGACAAATTTATAACCTAATCACATAAACAGAGTATTAGTAATCAGATACATAATCAAAGCCCATTATAGTCTAATCGTGATCGGAAAACACATTACTATTGCTTACCGAGTCGGAATTAGAGGGCTAATTCAAGTTAGGGTTTAGATTAAAGTTGAATGCAATAAGTCGGTTAGGTTTCTTTGAGAGTAAGCAGTTTGCAGTGGAAGGAGAGAGAGGGAAAAATAATGTTGAAAATTTTGCCTAAGTCCCTCTTTTATACCTTTTGAAAGTGGGTTTTAAATGCTCTTTGTCTTTTTGTGAATTATTAGCTGTCATACAGTAACATTATCCACTTGATATATTAAAAACAATATTTATCTTTTGAGGTAGTAAAACCTTACTCGGAATTATTCTTTTCAAAGTCTACTCGGTATACATCCATTTACAAAGATTACCCGGTCAAACTTTGCTTGGAAAATTTTCATTTTTGAATATACAAAGTTTGCCCGAATCCTTCTATTTATAAACCTTGCTCGATCAAGCTAATTAATTTAGAGTTAAGACATAATGAAGAAAGCTTACTCGAAATACTAGATTTCTTGAGAAATTAATCACAAGGCAAATAATCAAGTATAAACGTCAAATAAACATCCTTACTAGGAATCAATCAAGACACCCATATAGATTTCTCAATCTCAAATTAAAACTTATCTAGCATAAACCCTAATAAGAATAATAATCAATTTTATCATTCTAAATAACATATTCAATCAAGCATACTTGAAAACATAGTGTGCCCGAGCAACCATTCAAGAGAATAGTGTGCCCGAACACCTTTCTAATGCAAAGTCTACCCGAATAACCTTCATATAGTACAAAGTGTGCCCGGAAAATGATTTCTAGCAGACAGTGTACTCGGAAAGTTAAGTTTTGAAATTAACAAGTATATTGAGGGAACAAAAGTGTACCCGAAATATAAATTGTGCCCGGAAAACAAAGTTTGCCCGAAAACACTTGTAATTTCAAAGAAATCATAAACACACATATCACAGAGCATGCTCTGAATGAAATTAAAACACATAAACATTTAAGTGTGCTATAGTCTAAAATTTCAAAGAGCTTGCCCGAAAATCCTATGTTAGCACTAAGCTTGCTAGGATAAACACATTCAATCATCAGGTATGCCCTTACCCGAGGGATTTTAACATGCCAAACCATACCCGAAAAATGACAAACTTAAATAGTAATATCTAAGCACGCCCGGAAAGATTAACAAACCTTTCCTAACAACATTCACACAAATCACAAAGCTTACTTGATGTACTTGACTAAGTTCATAAAGTTTGTTTGGAATCACAATCAGCATATAACATGCATAGCTTGCTCGAAACATGAATTTCTTGTTAAAAGCTAGCTATAACAACACATAATCATCTCAAGACTTCAAGCTTGCTCGGGAAATGAGTATAACAGTGTACTCTACCCGGAAAGTGTAAAAACTTCAAAGCATGCCCGAAAATCATAAAGTTAGTAAAAAATGACTAAGCTTACCCGGAAAGGTCATAAATCATCAAACCTTACCCGAAATATCATATTCAAACATATTCAACTGTTTTGTGCCCAGAAAGGTTATAAAACATTAAACCTTACCCGAACTTACATATTCAACCTATTAAAGGCAAAATGCAACACTTTTTGACTTAAACCACTTTGTTAAAATATATTTTTCATTTCAGATCATAGTTTAAGAGAAAATGGTGCATTTAGAGGTCAAATTTCAGTTATATTTATGTTCAAAACAGTTTCTTTCATTTTCTGAAAAGATCTCAAGAATGGGATCATATTGACTAAGTAGCTATCTCAATACTTCACTATCAGGATTATTATGACAACATAGATAGGTTAACAGCAGGTATAATGCATTAATGGTCAACACTGTGCTATGATGCCTCATATCTCTTCTCAAAGCTTATTTGGCTCTCCCCAGATCACCCCAATTTGACTCCAACCTCCTGTATTTGATCAAAAACTTATTTATGTATGACAGAACTTATTGTATTTTTGTATTTTTGAGATTCAAACATATAGAGAGGTTGAACGTTGGACTTACAGTTAGTAACATGCCTTTCAGTCAAGATGAGACAGATTTTGTCAACATCTTTGTAGTTCTTGTTGTAACCCTCTTGTTTAATAAAATATTTAAAACACTTATCAACTTTTGGTTGATTTATTCATTCTTCCCCTTGTTTTTGATATTTTCTCAAATTTTCTTAAAGCATGTTCTTTGTCATATTTAAAGATGTTTCATTTTTTGGTTGACCAAATAACAACAGGCTCGTGTATGTCTGGGTTATCACTTTTATGCCTATCATTTGGAGAGATTTATCTTGAGACATGCAAAGACAACTATGTATCTCCACATAAAGATCAGCATATTCATTATGCTTATATCACCTAATATTTTACATCATCATAGGAAAGCAACCATACATGTTAATGACTATACTAAGGTCTTTTTAGCCATTAATTCCATATGATTAGCTAAGTAGTCAATGTACTATCATTTCCCATTAAACACAGTTTAATATTCAATCACCCCAATATCTCTTCATTGTCAGGTTAATGGCTATCCTATTTGACCAAAAGTGGTCAACAGGACCAAACATACATGTGAATATATGTCCTTTCAAAGTTAGAGCTATTGACATAGTTTTAAGTGAAGGAATAAGAAACAAGTTATTATTGCCCCAAATGCATTCAGTTTTTCAGGTCAATGGCTATCCTTTGAATCTGTAGAGATTTAAGGACCAAACATACACGGGTGCATGTCCTTCCAACTGGGCAAATGACATAGTTTTCAGCAATAACAACTACTTGAGACTTTCCTTAAAAAAAATCCTTCTTTTAAGCTTCTTTTAAAGCTTGAACTGAATAATCTTATCATATCTCTGCACCATTAACAACATGCTCATGTTTTGATCAAAATAAAGTATTTATGCAAAATTCATTAGAAATTTCATTAAATCACTTAATTTTGACATAAAACACATTTTGACATAAATAGTTGCAGTACATAATTAAATCTGAATGACACTCAATATTATCAGGACAAGCAAACATTTAACAACATTCATGTTTAAGCCTATTCTATCAATATCAGATGATCAGATAAAACACATAGTCAAGCATTAAAGCAGTGATGTCAAATAAGCTTACTCTCACAAGTAAATCATAACACAGACACTTATTCTAACATCACAAATGCACATCAACTGATAATCATGCAAACCTATCAATAAGATCAAACATGTCAAATTTTGCATACATACACAGTTAAAGCACATAACAGTTAACATATTCAGTAGCATATTCAAATATCATACTTAAGTAACATAATCAAGCATATTCAATAAACATTCAATATGTGTAATCTCTAACAAAATAATCAGTTATCACAGAGAGACACACAACCAGGCACACATCCTTAATCAGATTTCACCAGAGTTGATCATTCCCAGGGCTTTCAGAGGAAAGTTGAACCTGGTTCTTTCAAGTGGTTTGGTGAAAATGTCAGCCAAATTGTCACTTGTATCAACTCTTTGCATTTCAATCAAACCTTTTCACTGCAGTCTCTGATGAAATGATGTCTGATTTCAATGTGCTTAGTTTTGGAATGTTGAACTGGATTCTTAACAATAAAATATGCAGTAGTGTTGTCAATAAGAATAGGGGTGTTCAAGAAATTCAAACCATAGTCCAGCATCTGATTTTGAATCCATAGAACTTGTGCACAGCAGGCGGATGCAGCAATATATTCAGCTTCTGCAGTAGAGATTGAGACTGTAGTCTGCTTTTTGCATTGCCATGACACTAGCCTTCCACCCAAAAATTGACATCCTCCTGTGGTTGACTTTCTGCTCATGTTACAGCCATCATAATCACTGTCTGTATATGCAATCAGATCAAAAGATTGATTCTTTGGATACCAAATCCCTAGGTCTGGTCTTCCCTTCAAATATCTGAATATTCTTTTAACAGCATTCATATGGGAGACTTTTGGACTCGATTGGAATCTTGCACACACACATACAGCAAACATGATATCTGGTCTTGTTGCAGTCAGATACATCAGAGATCCAATTTTGGCTCTATATTCATGTTAATCTATAGGCTCCCCCTTTTCATCTGCAATCATCTTTTGTTTGGTGTCCATTGGAGTTAAAGCAGTCTTGTACTCTTGACAGTTGAACTTGTTCAAGATGTCCTGCACATATTTGTTTTGATGAATGAAAATCCCCTCAGCCTTCTTTTGAACTTGCAGTCCTAGAAAGAAGTTCATTTCTCCCATAGAACTCATGCTGTATTTGGACTTCATTACCCCTTCAAACTCCATACACATTTGTTCATTTGTAGAACCAAAGATGATGTCATCCACATACACTTCTAACAGAAGCAAGTCTGATCCCTTTCTTTTGTAGAAGAGTGTCTTGTCAATGTCTCCTCTTTTGAAACCGTTTTCAAGAAGATGATTTGACAACTCATCATATCATGCTCTAGGAGCCTGATGCAATCCATAAAGGGCTTTGTTTAACTTATACACCCTGTTTGGATACATTGGATCCTCAAAACCTGGAGGTTGAGCAACATACACCTCTACATCAATCTTTCCATTTAGAAATGCAGACTTAACATCAAGCTGGAACACTCTAATGTTCTTTGAGGTAGCATATGCAAGAAAAATCCTGATAGCTTCAAGTCTTGCAACAGGTGCAAACACTTCCTCAAAGTCTATTCCTTCTTCTTAAAGACATCCCAGTGCTACAAGTCTAGCTTTATTCTTAATCACCAAACCCCTTTCTTCCTTTTTGTTTCTAAAAACCCATTTGTTTCCAATAGCATATCTGTCAAATGGCTTATCAACAAGATCCCGCACATGCAGGTCTCTAAATTGTGCCAATTCCTCTTGCATTGCTTCCACCAAACTATTGTCTTTTAATGCTTGTGCTATGTTCTTTGGTTCTATTTGGGACAGAAAACAAGAGTAAAGACAGATGTTTGCAATTTCGGAATGACTTCTTGTAACTCTTTCATGCAAATCACCAATGATGTTTTCAGAAGGATGATTCTTTTCCACATAAGGAGTTTGTACAATCATATCTGTAGACATGTTTGTGTCAAGATTGGTTTCATTGAGTTCTGGATCTTCAATGATCAAATCAGCTTCTGCATCATGAAATTCTGGTGCTTCATCATTATTTTGTCCTGAAGTATATGCACTTGTCAGGCCACTCGATTTCAGCTGGATCTTACTTAATCATGTCATAACTCACACAGATTAATGTGCCGACAAGAGAGTTAATGACGGGTTGCTATATTTAGAAAGATATCCGTTTGTTAAAGACGGAATCAATAACAAACATACGATTGCTATGAATAATCAAAGGTAGAAAGCACACACAGGATTCACTCAAAAGATTTCCATCTATATAATTTTCATCATACAAAGTGGATAATCGATTTAAGGTTTTAGGAATCCTAGGACAGCCGTCACACGATATATTCTATCTCAATAAATGTGTCTGTCTATCCTTATTGTGCCCCCTTTGGCGGCGTGCCCTAAACATTCTATTCATAGACTTGCCAACCTAGGACAACTGTCATTCCTTCTAGAAACCCTAAATACAATCATACATATTCAAAATACAACTAAGTGTAAAACAAGTCTTCCGGGTAGGCTTTACAACCAGTGTTTTATACTTTAGATCTAGCAAATGCATGTTCAATACTTTTGAAGCTTCATTGTTAAAGACACTCTCAACCAACTTTGGGGTGATTAAATTAAGTTAATGTCTTTCTCAGTAAATACTTTGCTAAGACCTTTTAACTTAAACGCACGACCAGTGTTTTCATTAAAAGAAGTTGGATTGATGAAGCACATCAAATTCTTATCAGAAATTTTTGGTTTACTGATTTCTTAGTCTTAACCTTTGAAAGTTTTATCAAATTCACTTTAGATGTACTTGAACCATACACAGCTTCCTCAAATTCATAAGGTTCACATAAAATGCGATTCGAACGTGGAATGTTCTGAGTTTTTTGTACAATATCAGGTTCAACTACATCCTCAATGATTACATTCTCAACAAAGACTTTGTTACTTTGAATATGAGGTTCTGGTGTTGAATTCTGAACATTGATTTTGTCCTTTTTAGATTTCTCCTCATGAATGACAGGTTTAGTAACAATTTCTTCTGTTCCCGCAAACTGATTTTGGGAATAGTCATCATTAAACGGTGGAGGAACTTCAACAAAGCCTAAACCATTTGTAGAAGCTTTTTGTTTACCAGATACTTCAATAATTTTATTCAACAAAGAGGATGAATTTCTAAATTTTTCCAATTTGCTTTTCAACTCTAGAACTTCATTTTCATGCTCTGTTATTTCAGATCTTTGTTTTAGAATTTCTTGAAATTGTTTATTGTTAATGGTCATTTTCACTGAAAGTTCTGCTTTAAAATCATGATTACATATAGACAATCCCTCAATATTTTCTTGTCAGGCCTTCGATTTCAGCTGGATCTTACTTAATCATGTCATAACTCACATAGATTAATGTGCCGACAAGAGAGTTAATGACGGGTTCTATATTTAGAAAGATATCCGTTTGTTAAAGGCGGAATCAATAACAAACATACGGTTGCTATGAATAATCAAAGGTAGAAAGCACACACAGGATTCACTCAAAAGATTTCCATATATATAATTTTCATCATACAAAGTGGATAATCGATTTAGGGTTTTAGGAATCCTAGGACAGCCGTCACACGATATATTCTATCTCAATAAATGTGTCTGTCTATCCTTGTTGGTACATGTATGTCAGTAGTTCATAGTCTAACGTTTGTAATCGGGTCTGTAATGTAATTATGTTTTTGATTATGTTTATGTTTATGTAACGAGCGAAGTTGTCAACAAGTTCGCTTAGGCGAACTTGTTGAACAAGCGAAGTTGTTAACAAGTTCGCTCAGGCGAACTTGTTGAACAAGCGAAGTTATGGACAACTTCGCCTGAGGCGAAGTTGTCGTGTTTATATATACTGTTCACCGTAACAGTATAGGAGTTCGCGAGTTTGGTTAGGTTTCGTTTCAGTGAGAGTTACGTGTTTACAAGTCAGAGTCTGTAATAGTGACCTTGAGTCACGTGTTCGGGTTATCAATATAACGTGTTTCGGTTATTGCTCGTGTGTTTGTTTTATACGTATTCTACGCTCGTATCTACCTACGCAGGGATTCCGCACCTGCGCAGATAGCGACATCCCGTGTACGATCCGTCCAGGAACCTACAATTGGTATCAGAGCCTTAGGCTCTTACGCTATGGTTCGAGATCTGCGTTTTGGTGTTTTTGGCACGTTTCTGTGCGTTTCTGGCCGAACAGTTCTTCAGGCGAAGTTATTGTTCATCAGGCGAAGTTGCCGTCACTGTTCGTAGGGTTTCAGCGAAGATATAAGGTCCGGCGAAGTTATGGACAGACGAAGTTAACTTTAGGCGAAGTTAACGAGAAAAAAAAAAAAAAAAAAAAAGTATTTTGGAATTTTCCGTCTGTATGGCCAGGTGTACACGATTATTGTGAGACCGAAGATGTTGTTCCGTCAACGAGTGATCTTGTTATCTTTTGGTTTTACGTGTGAACAAATACGTGTCAACTCTGATTTGGAGTTGAGGTTGTGAATGGGTTATTGTTTGAAACTGGATAGTGACACATATTCGGGTGTTTGTGGGAAAGGAAATTGTTGTTGTTCGTGGTGACCAACCGAAGAAAGTCAAATTGAACTGAAGGTTTTTCGTCATTACTGGATTGCGGTCAGAGCATATTATTTATGTTATTTTCAAGGCGTTCGAGAATTGGATCCTGAAACGTGATGCTTATTTATTAGAGTGAAGATTCTGGAACAAGTTGGATTTAACCGGGAATTAAAGTGTTTATGTTCCTGATCGTTATCCCTGGTGATTGAAGATGCTTCAGATTTTTTAATGGTCATGTGTTAGATTCTGTCAGGGTGGTTTTGTGATGAAATTGATCACTTGATGTTGAGTAGTTGAAGATTAAACCTTATCGTATGCCGACGAGTTGGTGAAGTTGTGGAGGAAGCCCAACTTCATGTGTTGGTGAAGTCAGATGGACTCACGTGATTGGTTGAGATGATCTATTGGCACGAGGATGCATGCATTTCAAAGACCTCAATCGTTATAGTCGGAGAAGCTTACACTGAAGGGGAGATCTGATATGGAAGACGCTGGGTGACTGGTAGATTTGTGAAGCTATAGGACAGTATCAGACACGGCTGGTTGATGAGCAAACAGAAGATCATCAGTTAAGAGGGAGTCTGTTGGTGCATGTTTTGTAACAGATGATCTTTTGTGTTTGTTAGAATTGAGAGCAACGGTCAAAGGGGAGACTGTTGGTGCATTTTGTGACTGTCGCTATGCAATTCAGACCAGCGGAACGCCACAGGCGAAGTTAGCACAACTTCGCCTTAGGCGAAGTTAGAACAACTTCGCCAACGGCGAAGTTGTAACAACTTCTGCCTTAGGCGAAGTTATCACAACTTCGCCATAGGCGAAGTTATGAACAACTTCGCCTACTGGCCCAAGCCCAAGCCCGAGAAGATGTTTTGTCTATATATATGTGTGTCTTGTTTAGGTTTTGAATCTAGAAATCAGTGTGTGTTTGAGCAGCTTGTTTATTGAGAGAGAGTAAGAGACTAGAGTCGTGTGAGACGACCCGAGGTAGAGCTCACCTCGGGTCAGTCGTGTTTTCTGTTTTTGTTACGGTATGTAACGTGATTATTTTATATATGAATCTGCAGATTTGTTTATCCCGTTCTAGTATTTGTTTGTGTATTTGATCGTGTACGTGTTTGTGTTATTCGTCTGTACACCATAAACGAGTCTAGGAGGATTCCGCACTCCTAGACCTCGTGCGGATCTCGTATCGATCGGCGACGCCCCCGGGGGGGACCTACAAGTAGGGTTTCGGCGAAGATATAAGGTTAAGCGAAGTTATTCACAACTTCGCCTGCCTCATAAGTTCGCCTAAGCGAAGTTATCCTCAACTTCGCTTACCTGCTAAGTTCGCCTAAGCGAAGTTATCCTCAACTTCGCTTACCTGATAAGTTCGCTTACCATAAGCGAAGTTATCCTCAACTTCGCCGAGTCTCACGAATTTAAGAATTTTTCCAGCGAAGTTAACTCTTAAGCGAAGTTATTCTTAACTTCGCCTTTAGTACTGTTTGGACAAATTTTTGAATTTTTCGGGTTTTTAAGAAGATGTCGCAAATTAACATCTCTGAATTGGTGAAAATGGAAGTCGAAGCGGGGTCAGCCACTAAGGCCCCAAGGCTGTTAAAAGGAACCGACTTTGTTGCATGGAAGGATCGGTTTATCCAGTATATTAAATACCAGGATGCAAAGATGTGGGTGTGCATCCAGGATGGATATATCCCACCGACCATGGTGTACGAAGGTCGTGATGTGGTTAAGAAGTACAGTAAGATGGATGAAGAGGAAAAGAAGATGTACGAAGCCGAAAGCAAGGCTCACGCAGCTATCACTATTGCTCTTCCACAGGAGATCCTTCATACTTTCAGAAAGTATACATCGGCTCGAGAGCTTTGGGATGCTCTTGAAAATAGATTCGAAGGGAACGTAGGTATTCGTGCCTCGAAGATTAAACTGTTGAAGACTCAGTTCTCTGTCTTCAAATATTTGAAGAACGAATCTCTGGATGATATTATCACTCGATATTATCATCTAATGACAGAGCTAAACAACTATTCGATTGCTTACAGAGAAGAGGAGATAGTTGAAAAGCTTCTCGATGCTCTCCCACCGAAGTGGGAAATGTACACAGTTCTGATGAGGGAAGACAGAGACTTTCCTAATTGTGATTTGGAGACAGCTGGTAAACAAGCTCAGAACCTTTGAGCTTAATATGGTTCGGAAAGAGACACCAACAGATCAGATTCAAGACCCTGGTATGTATGGTGCCAAACTTAAGTCAGGCTCAAGTTCGAAGCCTGAATCTGCTGCTTACTACTCCAAAGGAGAGTCAGGTTCTGACTCTTCTCATGAAGGAAACGTTTCAGTAAACATGAACGGTGATGTTTGCTTTGTTGCTGGAGGTGCAAGTGCTTCGAAACCTCAAACATCCAACAGTAGTTTCTCTCCCAGTGCCTCAAGCAATAACTATTCCAAGATGCCAATGAGTGTCAAATCTGCTGAAGAGCAGTTTGCAGTCTATGCATCTTTTATTGCTTCATATGAGAACTACATACAAGGGAAGATTGTGGACCCTGCTGTTTTGGATGAGGATTATGACCAGATCGATGCTGATGATCTGGAGGAGATGGATTTGCAATGGCAAATGGCCATGATACTGAGGCGAGTCAATCGTTTCATGAAAAAGACGGGGAGAAAGTTTGTTGGTGGTAGGCCCGGATTCGACAAGTGTAAAGTGAGGTGCTATAACTGTCAACAGTATGGGCACTTTGCTAAAGAATGCAGAAACGAGAGAGTTGAACGGGGTCAAGGCCGGTCTGCACAGCCTACTGGGATTAGTAAAGAAGTCAATGCCATGTTGTCTAGAGAAGCCGGTGAATACAACTGGAACATGCATGCGAATGAAACTGGTGAGCAGGCTAATATGGCTAAGGTAGAAAATGAAGATTGTGAGAAGATGACTGGAGAGGAGAAAGCTACTGGTGAGGAGAAAGCCTTCATGGCAGATAACGATGGTCAACCCTCCGAGGTAAGTTTTAAACCTGTTTGTACAAAATGTGATAATTTGTCTGAGCAACTTGCGACCATAACTGATCAGTATGTTCGTTTAGATGCTGAATTTAAAAATCTTAAAGAAGATCATCATTTTACTAAGGCAAGAGAAAACAGTTATAAAGTTAAAATAAAAGCATGTGAAAAAGATGTCAAAAGCTTAAAAACTAAACTTGCTGAAAAAATTGATGTAATTGACCTAAGTTATGAGGTTTTAGAAGAAAAGACTAAACTTATTGCTGAACGTGAAAAGCAGATTGCTGACCACCAGGTGAAAGTGGTGGAACTGAACCGAAAACTCGAGCAGTTCCGAAATTCCTCAGCTATTCTTGATCACCTTGTTAGTGATCAAGGTACCTCTCCAAAGAGAGGAGGAATTGGTTATCACGAGGTTCCACCACCGTATAACCACAACTACACTTTCAACCCTAGTATTCAGAAATCTGTGGATTATGAAGTTCCTCAGACTGTTCCAATCAAGGTTACATGTAAAGAACCAACTGTTAGTAATGGCGAAACGAGTTCGCCTGTTTCTAGTGTAAATATTTCTGTTACGAGTCCAGTCTCATCGGATTCGGATAAGTTGTCCGAATCAGGTAAGACAAAAGAGAAGGTGGTGTTACCCACTGGTGGAGATAAAGATAAAACTTCTAAAAGGAGTACTCCACTCAATCCGTACGTCCCACCTTATGTGAGACGAAAGGCTGGTAACACTGCCTCTACATCCAAAACAACATTTGAAAAGAAAATGGAGTATAGGTGTTGTTTTCGATGTAATAAGGTAGGACATCTTGTTGGAGATTGCCCTCTGACGCCAAGATACAGAGGTGTGAGGCCAAATAAAACTGAGAATAAGCATTAGTTTGATACTGCTAAAAATGAAAACTTTTCAAAATGCCAAAATGTAACTAATTCAAGTTTTCATAAAAACAAACCTCAGTTTTTCAACCAAACCACAAGATATAACACTTTCAATTCACATAGGTTTGGAAGGCATCACACTCAATCTTCAAGGAGATTTCCTAACAGGACTTACAGGAATTATCCTGATGCTAACTTTGGAAAGCCAGGGTACGGGACGTATCGATCCAAGACCAATTGGTCTTGGGTCCCAAGATTCTAATTCTCTGTTTTATTGTGCAGGAACAGTTGAACAGGGCTGCCCACAGTCTTTGGATTGTAGATAGCGGCTGTTCCCGGCACATGACAGGCAACAAACACTTGTTGCAAGACTTAAAACCTGTTCAGGGAGCGAGAGTTAGTTTTGCTGGTGAAAGCGGAGGAAGAATTACTGGTAGAGGTACAGTGTCAAATGGAAGGATGACACTTGAGAATGTGAATTTTGTGGAGGAATTGAAGCACAATCTGCTGAGTGTGTCGCAGATTTGTGATAAAGATTACACTGTCCATTTTACGAAGAATGAAGCGATCGTGTTGAAGCCTGGTTTCTAGATACCAGACGAGTGGATAGTAATGAAAGCTCCACGTGAAACAAATACATATGTGATGGATATGAGGTCTACTGAAATGGCCACGGGAGAATCTTGTTTAATGACGAAAGCAAGCGAATCAGAATCTGAATTGTGGCACAGGAGAATGGGGCACATTCATCTTCGAAAGAAGAACTTCATTGTCAAGAATGGGCTTGTGATGGGCGTTCCCTTAAAAAGTTTTAACTTTGAAGACAAATGTATAGCATGCAAGAAGGGAAAGCAACACAAGAAATCCCATCTCACCAAGAAGGTCAACTCTATTGCCGGTACTCTAGAACTACTTCACATGGATCTCTTCGGTCCCGTGAATGTAAAAAGTCTAGGAGGTACCTCTTACTGCTTGGTGATCACTGATGACTACTCGCGATATTCGTGGGTATATTTTATGAAATCGAAAGATGAGACGGCTCAAATGGTGAAGAATCTAATTACAAAAGTTGAGAACGTCATGAGTAAATCAGTTAAATACATCAGAAGTGACAATGGAACAGAGTTCAAGAACTTTGAAATGGAAATCTTCTGTCTTCAGAAAGGAATTGAACATCAATACAGCGCTCCGTATACTCCGCAACAGAATGGAGTGGCTGAAAGGAAGAACCGAACTTTAATTGAAGGAGCCAGAACTATGCTGGCAGATTCAAAACTTCCTGTGATATTCTGGGCTGAAGCAGTTGCTACAGCCTGCTATGTTCTGAATAGGGTGTTAACCGTTAAGAGACTTGGAAAAACATGTTACGAGCTTATGCATGGAAGGAAGCCCAACTTGAGCGGTCTTGAACCATTCGGGTCTCCTTGTTCGATTTTGAAGACTAATTCGAAATTTGGTGAAATAGCCGATGAAGGAATCTTAGTCGGTTATGTTGTTGGGACTCCCAACAGACGGGTCTTCAATACGTCGACTTGCAAGGTGGAGGTGGTGTGTAACACCGACATTACTAGTTACCAATCGCCAAAACCAAGCAATGGACCTGCTGAGCTTTTCGACTATGTTAAGCTGTTTAAGTCATTTAACATCCCTAATTTGGAAATTTCTGAAGAAGAAGAAAGAATTGCGTCGAAGATGATACTTGATGAGGAAGAGAATCTATTGCAACGACAGCTTATTGAGAGAAGTCAACCTTCCACATCAAACACTATTGATACCCCTGCTGCCTTACCTGAAGATGAGTTTATCAATCCATTTCACTCTCAGCCAGAAACAACCATTGATGAGATCTCTTCAAATTTGGAAGATAATTTGCATGTCGGTGCTGTTCCGACCACGAGAATTCACAGAGATCACCCATTGGAGAATATTATAGGTGATGTGTCCTCCAGTGTACAAACCAGAAGTAGCTTGAATGAGCACACCTGTGTTTATACAAGCATTAAAGAAACGGGTATAATGAACGAATGTTTGTACTCCTGCTTTATTAGCCAGATTGAACCGAAAAATTATCAAATGGCTCTTAAGGACAGCTCGTGGGTCGAGGCCATGCAAGAAGAGTTGGCTCAATTCGAGAAGATGGAAGTCTGGACTTTGGTTGAAACACCAAGGAATGTGCATGCTATAGGCACAAAATGGGTGTTTAAGTGCAAGAGGGATGAAAAGGGGATTATCATTAGAAACAAGGCAATGCTGGTTGTTAAAGGGTTTAATCAGCAAGAGGGTATTGATTACAATGAGGTGTTCGCTCCTGTCGCCCGGTTGGAAGCGATAAGATTGTTTTTGGCGTTTGCTGCGTTTAAAAAGATGAAGGTGTTTCAGTTAGACGTGAAGAGTGCGTTCCTCAATGGGAAAGTGGATGAGGTTGTGTATGTTGAGCAACCTCCGGGTTTTCCTGACCCAGACTTCCCAGATCACGTATACAAGTTGAGCAAGGCGCTGTATGGATTACATCAGGCACCTCGTGCCTGGTATTCAACGTTATCGGACTACTTGCTCGAGAATGGTTTTGAAAGGGGTTTAATTGACAGCACACTGTTCGTGAAGAGAGAAGGAAGCGACTTCCTACTAGTTCAAGTCTACGTGGATGACATCATATTTGCTGCATCAAGAGTCTCCATGTGTCAAGATTTTGAGGATGTCATGAAGAAAAGGTTTGAAATGAGTGCTATGGGTGAACTAACTTTCTTTCTAGGATTGCAGGTTGATCAGAAGAAGGACGGGATGTTCATTCATCAGACGAAGTACGTTCATGATGTGCTCAAGCGATTCAAGATGGAGGACAGTTCTCCATATGACACTCCAATCTGCGTCAATCACAAATTGGGCGCTGAATCAGATGGTGACGCAGATGTGGACCCAACTCTGTATCGGGCGATAATAGGTTCATTAATGTATTTAACTGCTTCTAGGCCTGATATAATTTTTGCTGTTTGTCTTTGTGCACGTTTTCAGGCAAATCCGAAAGAATCTCACTTGAAAGGTGCAAAGAGGATACTACGGTATCTCAAGGGCAAGCCGAAGCTAGGGTTGTGGTACCCAAAGGGAGGAGACGTAGAACTGGTAGCTTATACTGATTCTGATTATGGAGGGTGCAATCAGAGTCGGAAGTCGACAACAGGAGGATGTCAGTTTCTCGGTGGAAGATTAGTTTCCTGGCAGTGCAAGAAACAGACGTCAGTTGCAATCTCAACATGTGAAGCTGAATATATGGCAGCATCCAACTGCTGTTCACAGGTTTTGTGGATTCAGCAACAATTACGCGACTATGGTCTGAATTTCTTACTCACTCCTATTTTAATTGATAACACTGCAGCCATCTCAGTAATTAACAATCCCGTGAAACATAGTAAAACCAAACATATTGACATTCGTCATCATTTTATACGGGATTGTGCTGAGAAGAAACTGATTAAGATCGAAAAAGTCGATACGCTCGAGAATTTCGCTGATTTATTTACAAAAGCGTTTGATAAATCCAGATTTCAAAACCTGATTGAGCTAAATGGGATGATCAATCCCGAGTAACCATGCTTTTCTTTTGTGTCTTAAAAAAAAAAAAAAAAAAAAAATCACTATCGCTTAAAATTATGTCGGTTATCTCAGTTGGAAGGACATGTCTTAGGATATGTTTTGGTCCTCATCTTCTACTTGTAGATTTTGAGGATAGCCATTAACCAGATGACTGAAAGTGACCGGGGCGATTTATGATGTGTTTTCTTTCTGTCGCTGAAAATTAGTCGGTCATACATAGTTAGAAGGACACATACTTGTATGTGGTCGGTCCAGTTGATCCAGTGGATCTTCAGGATTGCCGTTTACCTGAAGACTTTGACGTGATCGGGGTGATTGAAGTCAAAATTTTTTTTGGGAAATGAAATTACTTTTCAAGTCTATTACTTCGTATGAAGTAAATGTGCTATGTTTAACAGAAAGTTGATCCAACCTTGGAAAATGATATATATACTGATTGTGTGTGCTTAACTAGTGAAGTTATTAGGCTTGAAAGACTTTAGGACAGTCATTGTATGTCATGGTAACTTTTTATGGTGCGTAAAAGTAGATGTGATACAAATTAAAATTTACTTGATTTTATGTGGAAACTCCTTAAGAGTTTTGCGTGTCTTCATGTATATCTTTCCGAATGATAGGCATAAAAGTGATTACCCAGTCATACACGAGCCCGTAAGTGTTCTGATTCCCGTGAAGAAAGCGATTCAAGACACTGCAGTGATCCAGATTCGGGACGTGTAGTTATTTATTACTCTGAAGTCTTAAGTATGTTTAAAAAAAAAAAAAAAAAAAAAATAATAGTACTTATGAAGTTATTGTAACATTAGAGAGTTCAAGATATCGAGACTTCTTAATCATGGAGTAAGAATGAATACGGGATCCAGACATAGAATACTTACAAGTTAATCAGACACTATGGGTCGAAGTCAATTCGGGGTGACTTGGGGAAAGCCAAATACGCTTTAAGGATAGATAGGAGGCATCAATATTTCTGAGTTGTTGCCCACTTAAATTTTAAGGTTTAATTGAACCTAACTCGTATCACAGAAACGATGAAAACCATCTTAAGTATATTACCTGCTTACAACCTTTCTCTATATGTCATAATACAGCTAAACACGGATCTATGTAACAGTCACGTAGTTAGTATGATTCCTGTTAGGAACTTTTCTAAAACGTGGTGTCCCTGACTAGACTGAAATTTGATCTCTTATTTGTTAAATTTTTATAAGTTTTTCCTATTTTTGTAGTTGTATTATTTTTTAACTGGTTACTAAGAATTGATCATGTCGGGAAAGTTATGGATGCCTTGAAGGTGTTCTTGGCATCTCAGGGGGAGATAAGCTGTAGAGGAGATGAGTTGAGGATCAAGCGTAGAGAAGACCGAGACGATGATCCCAATGCACCGGAAGGTGCAGGTGGTGAGCTGCCAAGAACCTCACAAGCTCTTGGGGCTTCCACAGCTGAGGGGGAGTCTACCGATGCATCAAGGAGGTTCCAATGAAGAATATGCCTCAAGATGTTGAAGAATCTAAAATGGTGGTACGTTGACTGCCAGACTGCTGAAGCCGTGATGGAAGAAGTGCTGAGGGTGTATGACCCGATGCATCTTGTTAACTTATCGAAAGCTGATTTGCAAGCGTTGAACGAAAAAAAGATATTCTATATTCCTGCTTGGAAGGATCAAGCAAGGAAATATCAGCGAGTAGTCACGGTGTGTGTTAGAGAAGGAGTGCACGCATGAGAGTACAGAATTACAAGACAAAAGCTTTGAAGATCAAGATATGAAGCTACTGCCAAGGGGGAGTCTGTTGGTACATGTATGTCAGTAGTTCATAGTCTAACGTTTGTAATCGAGTCTGTAATGTAATTATGTTTTTGATTATGTTTATGTTTATGTAACGAGCGAAGTTGTCAACAAGTTCGCTTAGGCGAACTTGTTGAACAAGCGAAGTTGTTAACAAGTTCGCTCAGGCGAACTTGTTGAACAAGCGAAGTTATGGACAACTTCGCCTGAGGCGAAGTTGTCGTGTTTATATATACTGTTCACCGTAACAGTTTAGGAGTTCGCGAGTTTGGTTAGGTTTCGTTTCAGTGAGAGTTACGTGTTTACAAGTCAGAGTCTGTAATAGTGACCTTGAGTCACGTGTTCGGGTTATCAATATAACGTGTTTCGGTTATTGCTCGTGTGTTTGTTTTATACGTATTCTACGCTCGTATCTACCTACGCAGGGATTCCGCACCTGCGCAGATAGCGACATCCCGTGTACGATCCGTCCAGGAACCTACAATCCTTATTGTGCCCCCTTTGGCGGCGTGCCCTAAACATTCTATTTATAGACCTGCCAACCTAGGACAACTGTCATTCCTTCTAGAAACCCTAAATACAATCATACATATTCAAATTACACATTCAAAATACAACTAAATGTAAAACAAGTCTTCCGGGTAGGCTTTACAACATTCTTCATTCTCCGAGTATGCTTTGTACTCCGCTATCCTTTGGACTTGGTAACATAGAAGTGTACTCGAAATCAGTTTCCGGGTAAACTTTCCTTGAAGAGTATTTTACCAAGTAAAATACTCACCGGGTAGACTTCAGTCTCCTTGGCTTTGTCAAACTTTTCCCGACAAATCCTTACGAGCAACCTTGTTCTTCAATGATCCATTTCAGCTCTTTGCTATAAAATAACTTATTAGCAAAGTGTACTCGGGAGTACTGTTCCTTGCTTGAGTTGAACCTTGCCCGATATTACTTAGAGATATTCATTTAGATCATCAAGCATACTTGGACCATACTTATTAATGAATACCTTGTCCGGTCTTCCAATCACTTGGCTTCTTGGACTTGGTTAACCAAACCTTACTCGGAAGAGTAATATACTTGGCTCTGAAGAACAGACTTGCCTGTTAAAGTGAACCTTGCCCGGATTTACATAAACTAGTGAACCTTGCTCGGCAATACACTAATTTGCAAACCCTGCTCGGATATCCACTAAAGAAGACTTCTTGAAATAAACCTTGCCCGATAGACAAAATATCATACCCGGCTAAGTAAAACCTTGCTCGGATGTCTAAGGTGTGCCCGGATCCATACTTAGTAAATTCTGAGGAGGTTGAGAAGATTCCAATCTTCCATATACTTCATTCTGGTCAAATCTTTGACTCAACAATCTCCCCATTAGGTCAATTGTTTTACTCAACATTTCTCTAGATTTCATTTGTGACTCTAATGGTTGTCTATATGTATCCTTGATTGAAGTAAGTTCTTTCATTAGTGAATCATTATGAGCATTAATTAAATCAATTTTTAAGTTAGATGTTTCTCAATTAGAGCAAGACACATTTTTTGGCAATTTAGCAGAATCAGAAGAGAAATTGACCTCGTCAATTTTAGCCATGCAAGCAAAGGTAGTTGAGTTCATTTTGCAAGAAACAACAGATTCTTATTCAGTGTCAACTTCACTTTTAGAAGTCAATCCCACTCCACTTGCATCTTGAAAATTTTCAGTGTGCTCAAACCTTGCTAGATTAGCTTGACCTCCATTCCCCAGCAGTCGCTGTTCCCAATCTATCCCGAAAGCTATGAGTAACGCTTGTGATCCCACATCCTTTGAAGAATCTCCTCAGAAGGTTTATCTGTAAGGCCCCGCTCCCGATGCCCTACGTTAGCGTTGGATTTACTCATAAACACAGTTCTAAATATCATAGTGAATTAAAACTTTCATGGAATATCTTTAAAGGTCAAACATTCATTACAAACATCCAACTTTTCTTTTAAAACATAACATAAATTATAGCATGTAAAACATCATGAAAAATCTTCAGATGCCAGCCTCTTCAATCCTGCCATGTGTCCCTCTCAAACCAGCTTACTCAGTCTATTAACCTGCTGAGTGAGTTCTAGGTAATCAGGCAACAAACATTACATTGACATACTTACGTAAATACGTATCCGAAGATACATACCTTCATCTTTCCTTACATACATATATACGTACATACATTCTTTCTTTTCATACTTGCACACGTACATATTTTCATTCTTACTTTCTTGCATATACGTTTTAAAGAGCATTCCGCCCTATAACTTTTGCAGATATTTTTAGGGTTTGTTCCCTACATTCGCAGATATTATTAGGGCTTGTTCCCTACATTCGCAGATATTATTAGTGTCTGTTCCCTTTTTAACCATACCTTTTATTCATCATATAACCATACATACCTTTCTTTATATAATCATACTTTTGTACTTACTCATTTCATTACGTACTTCCATACGTACCTACTTCATACAAGGCATACTAAATTTTTCTTTCCCTGTCGATGCGTGCAATATCCGAAGATCGTTCACGCACCGACAATCATTCATTCATAACATTCATACACACTATCGCATCAATTATTATAGAATACACTTGCCATTTAAGGTAAGTGTATTAACGCTCACATTGGGTATGCACACAGCCTCGAAAACATAACAAGGAAGTGGAGCTAGAAACTCATCTGAATGAAGTTACGTTCACCGTTAATGGTTATTCCTTTCTTTGGCTGTGCGCGACTAACTGTATAACAATTACATGTATCAATTAACTATCACTATCAATATCGCGTTTCTCGTTTAATTATACCCTCAACGAATGGGGATCTAGGGGCAGCGCCCATGGCAGCAGGGTTCTAGGGGCGGCAGCCCCTAGCAGGGTCCAAAGGGCAGAGCCTCTAGCTAGGGTCGAGCTGCTTTGTAACTCCTAAAGTTCGAGGGATTTTTTGGAATTAATCCATTTTATTCTAAGTCCAGGGACCAATATGTCATTTTATCAAACTCTTATTCATCTAGTTCGTTAACGAATGGACTCATTCGTTATTTCTTAACGAATGGACCTTTATAACGAATGAACTATTATAACGAATGAACCTTAATAACGAAGGGGTGTTTCATAACGAATGGACCTTCTAACGAATGAGGGTTCATTCGTCATTTCCCGTAACGAATTTCTTAACGAATGACTTGACGAATGCAACTAATTCGTCATTCTTCCATAACTAACTGGCATAGCGAATGAGCCTAATGAATGAGGGCTCATTCGTTAGTCTTCTGCAACGAATTACATAACGAATTACATAGAGAATTCGTTACACGTGCCTCTGACATCCTTAAAATCCGCGCCGTCGTGCCGGAAAACCGGGCGGTGGCCGGAAAAACGTGTTATACGCCGTTTTCATCGTTTTTCGTCTCGTTCGATCTAGATCTGAGCTGGGGGACCCCTAAGCTCTTCTTTGATCGGTTTACACCTGATTCCATCCTGATCTCACGACTTTAACGGCTGAGGGTGTCGGCTCATCTTTTTGTGACTATATCTAGCGGGTTTGGATCTATATGATATCATCACATTATTACCTCGGATCAATTCTTGGTTTTTCTTGTTATTTTGGCTAGGGAAAAGAGAGAAAGATGAGAGAGAGAGCTTATGTGTGTGTTTTTGCAAAAATAACAAGAAAAACCAAGAAAGATGAGAGAGAGAGCTTATGTGTATGGAATGGATGAGAATGAATGAATTAATGGGCAGTTATGGTGTTTATACATTGGGTCATGGGCTTAACTCCATGGTCTTCCTTTCTTCCTTATTAACTCAAGTCCATTACATATATTTATTTAGCCTAACACAAGCCCAACTCATAATAGTTAATATTATTATTTTATTAACCGAAACATAAAACGGGATGTTACATTATCTTTCACATCAGTAAAAGTCTTTCCTGAACTTCTGTCTTGAGAACGAGGACCATTGTATTGCTTCTTTGGCTTATTTAATTCTTAAGCAAAATGACCAAACTCTTGGCAATTGTAACATTTGACTTTCGATTTGTCAAAACCAACCTGTTTGTTCAAAGATGGTAAATCTTTTCCAGATCGTTGCATGAACTTTTTCACTTATCCTACTATCATAGCCATATTCCACTTGAGATCCATTAACTCTATATTGTCAGGATCAATCTGATCATAATCTTAATTAGTTAATCACTAGTAACAATCTTGCTACCCCTAAGATTTCATAAGAAGTCATAAATGCACAAAGAAAGGCAAAATTTTGTAAAGCTTCCTTCATGTTTACATTACGTGAGGCAGCGAAAACATTTGAAATTGATCCATTAAGTATGTCATTAATCCCAGAAGACATGAAACATACATTTGGATCACCATAGGAAGATGATACCTCTTGTGCAGTTTGAGTAAGAAAAGCATTAATTGGAGCAGCGGTACTGCTCAAAGGCAAGCGTCCTTCATATAATGTCGGGTCTTGAGTTTCTTTCGATAACTTTTGACATTTTAATCATACTCCCTATCTTCAATCTTTTACATAAATTCCATTGCAGTAAGTTCTTCATTTTTAAAGAAACCATTTTCTTTTAAGTACCATGAGAAACGTTGAGTAAGAGCTTGGAAGAGCATTCTTCACAGTGTCAATATTATCAACCTCACTTGGTTCCATTTTTTACTTATTCATTTCAGCTATAAGATGATTGAATCTTGTGAGCATTTCTTCCACGGTCTCTCCTTATAACAAGTTAGAATTTCGAAACTTAAACTTTAAATTTTAATACTTCCCACTTGATGGAAAATATTGTCAGGTAACGACATTGTTAAAGTGGAATATGCGTTAGTTCCAATCTCTAAAGCTCTCTTTTCTTCTTGAGAGTATTGAGAAAAAGTCTTTGGTTAAATCTAGTAGTTGCACTACCAACCATAGGCATAGTGTATACATCATCAAGACATTGTGAACAATCGGGGTGCACAGACCCGAGATGTGCTCTGAAACGTGGTTTCATTAAACGCGGACATTTTGAATGAGAGCGAATCTCAGTGTCGAGATTTAACATTTGCTGCATCAACACGTTCAGAGAAGCCGTTGCATAATAATTAGCCATCTCAAACAAATAAAAGTTTAATTTTAAAAATATCCAAACTTAAAGGGTTAAATGAAAAATCTATAACGAATGGGAGGACGAATGATGAACCGTGATGAATGATTAATAGTCTTCACGAATGAGGTTAATGAATAGCTTTCACGAATAAAGGGTCATAGATGACGAATCAACACCCGAATAGCCTAGCGAATGGCTGACGAATAAGATAACGAATGGATTTGTAACGAAGAGTTACTGTGAAGAATGAATATTCACTGGATGACGAATAAATGATGACGAATGAACTTCAAATGGCGAATAGCTGATAATGAACGAACTTCAAATGACGAATAGCTGATAACGAATCAGCTACAATAAAGACTGAGTTTGTTATTCTATTGTAACAAACTTAACACATGGAATGAATCAGTTAGTTTTTAATAACGAATAAGCATCGAACTTATAATGAATGACCAAATCCTTTATAAAAAATGAGCATATGAATCTTCAAATCTTCAAAGATAATTTCCAGATCTGGAAATTCCCAGATCCAAACAACAAAACAAACGACTACAAGCTTATGAATTTCTCAATCAATAATGAATCAATTTTCACAAACTATAGCTTAAATGAATCATCTTAACACCATGGAAAAACCCCAATACATTCGAATCACTATACTCAATCCAAACCCATTCCGAAAACCAAAAATAACTCAAATAAAAACCTCTCTTTATTTACATCCAAATTCAATCTAATTCCATAACCAACCAATACAATAATCCAATTCAACCTCCATAGATCACATACTACCAAACCAAAATGAAATCCAGTCAAATCATCATCCAATTAACATCCCAATCATGCTAATTCAATGAAAACTGATAAACAAAGTATCAGATCTGTAATTAACAAATCAAACTATAAGTAATCAATCAATTCTTGATTAATAAGTTAACATAAACACAATCTAACCATGGAGTGCTCTGATACCACTTGTTGAACACCCGTAAGAGCTTCAATCGATAGAATCGGTCATATCGATTAAACACAGGATCTAGTTATATGATATGTGTATATGCATAGTATGTATAATAATGTTAACGAAGTGTTGAGTGAGGAATCGGGCACAGTAACAGCAAGACTGAAAATACTTTATAAACACTTAAATTAATCGCCTATTTATAGAAGAAGAATGTCATTCGTTACACATTCTGTTACGAATGCCTTTCATTCGTCTTCATTACATAAATAACCAAAATGGTATAGCGAATGACTTTGTAAGGCCCCGTTACCGGTACCTCATATTTGGACGTTGGATTTACTCATAAATATAGTTCTAAATATCAGAGTTAATAAAAACTTTCGCGGAATAATAAAACTTCAACCATAACAGTTTACATAACCCTCAAATCATGTCTTATAAAACCTTCGTAGACAATTAAAACAAAACATAGTCTTTAAAACATCACAACATTTCCTCGAGATGCCAGTATCTTCGATTCCATGCCATGTGTCTTCAGTCACGCGAGCTGCCTCAACCTATTTGCCTGCGTGCATACTAAAAGTCAGCTACGCTGAGTGAGTTCTAGTTAATTACAAAACTTACTTTTCATACACATATACGTGCCCGAAGGTACGCATTACATACATATCATGATCAGCATTCGTCCATACAAATTCATATCTAACCATACATCATAAAGGGCGTTTTACCCTACATACCTCGGATATTATTAGGGTCCAGTACCATCCATCCTCGGATATTATTAGGGTCCGGTCACCCTTCATCCTCAGATATTATTAGGGTCCAGTACCCTTCATCCTCGGATATTATTAGGGTCCGGTCACCCTTCATCCTATACCTGTTCTTAAAAACCTGACAATACGTGCAATCTCCGAAGAGCGTTCACGTACCATTAACATATCATACGTAAATTATGCATGCATCATATATATATTCATACATGCATCTTATCTTACATCATACATGGCAATCACATCTTTAGCTACCATCTGACGGTACATGCATTATCCGAAGATCGTTCACGCACCGTCAAGCAATCATCATACACAAATCATACAAGGCATACACTTACTACTTAAGGTAAGTGTATTAACTATCACATCGAGTATGCACACAACCCCGAAAACATAACAAGGAAGTGGGGCTAGAAACTTACCTGAAGTCGGTTACGTTCACTGTTAATAGTTATTCCTTTCTTCAGTTGGGCACGGCTAACTGTATAATAATTTACGTGCATCAATTAACTATTGCTACCCATATCGTACATCTGTCTTTATATAACCCACAACGAACGGGGGTCCGGGGGGTAGCGCCCCTGGAAGCGGGGTTCTAGGGGCGGCAGCCCCTAGTGGGGTCCAAAGGGCAGGGCCCCTGGCTTGGGTTAAGCTGCCAGGTCAGCTTGGAAAAAATTTATTTTCGTTAACTGCCTTAACACATCTTCCATTAGGATTTTGAACCATTAAATAATTTGCTACTTAAAAGTTCAAGGGCTTATTTGTAATTAAATCATTCTTTTCTAAGTCCAGGGACCATTCTGTCATTATGTTAAACTTCTAATTCGTTACTGGTTCATAGAGAATTGGATTATCCTAGCGAACTGGTTCCTATAACGAATTGAACCCTTAACGAACTGGACTCCTTAACGAATCAGTCCATATAGCGAACCAGTCTAAGTAGCGAATCAGACCTTCTAATTCGTTATTTCTTTTAACGAACTAATCATAACGAATCGAGGGTAATTCGTTACCCTTTTCCCTTAATGAATCAGAGACGAATCATAGGCGAACTAGAGCTAGTTCGCTGTGCTTCCTTATGCGAATCAACTAACGAAACACCTTCAATTCGTTAAGTCCCCATAGCGAACTAGGGTTAGGTCAGGGAATGTCAGAACATTCCCTGACATCCCTTATCCTCGTACTACTATTCCGGCGCCGCCTTTCCGGCGCCACCTGTAACACCCCGTAACCGCAGCGGAAACGTAAACGGGATGCCACAGACACGTCTGATATTAACAGCATTGCTTATAAAGAAAACACCACTACATTAATTTACACCATATTACATTGTTCCGAGTTTAGTTACCGTCTAGGCGTTAGCACATAAGTTTTACCAACAGTACATTAATATATTTAATACAAAAAGATCATTAAGCTTCCACAAAAAGCACGCATCGTCAAGCATGTAGCAATTAATCCAGTTTGGGGGTACCTAGAAAGCATGTAAAGAAAACGGGTCAACTACGAATAGTTGGTGAGTTTCACTAATTTAAATAAACTGTGACAAACTATTATAATAATCATATATTAGCGATGTAATTATGCTGAGCCCACAAGTGAAACCTCTGACTATCCACATACAACCCCGTGGCATACTCCGCCCACGAACCTGCCCCAAACCGCTATGCCTAACATTACATAGCAAAATAAATAACAACAAAATAGACATGTGCAACTGGCTGGGAAACATCAGCAAATCCATGCCGGACCAGTTGGGTTTGTCAGACCAATAGTACTATTCACACTCTACCGGCTTTTAGCTAATCACTCGTGTTGCGGGGCCTTACAATGTTAGCAACTCAGACAATCACCATCTTAGTACATTTCCGTACGATTCCCGTACAATAAAATATATATAAATACACGCAAATCCATGCGTTCAGTATGTACTTAAACATTTTAATAGTAACATGCTTTCCGCCCCGAGAAAATATTTAAAAACAATTCAGAAAAAGGGGCTCGTGAAACTCACCTTATTGCAAGCAATTAGGTAACACAGTACGCAAGCTTTTAATCCGGATCTGTAATACGATCCCTAAGTTCGTTACTATACAATCACTGTTAATATAACTTTAACCGTGTTAACCGGTACATCTGGGGACACTGTTAACCCAGTACTGTACCCGTTCCGGGGGCAATGTTAACCCAGAAACACTTCTCCGGACTCAGATTGTGATATCGTTTAGAGTTCAGTAGTCAAATTACTACTAGTTCGTTTTCCCCGTTTTGCGTGCCTAGCACGGTTATCCGTTTTTCAAAAATGAGTTTGGTCACACACGACCCGAAAATAGTTTTTGACTAATAATTTAATTAAAGTTGTGAAATTAGAGCTCGGTTTAGACGCCCCGATTGGCCGCGAGACCCGTTTCCGTCTTTAGTGTACCGGAAACTATTAAATCGGATAAAATTACCCAAATCATCCGAATTATTTTTGGATGATTTATTTTTACCTTTTTAACTCAGTTATATAAAAATAGTTCATTTTTAGGGTTTTATACACCAGTTAGCTCGTTTAGGCGAACTTTACCGGTTTACTCGTTTTAAACTTTAAAAGTTTGTTTTGCACAAATAATTATCCGTTAAATCTCGGATCTTGAAATTTTGCACAAATCACTTTTTGACAGTGGGGAATTTTATAAAAATATTTCCAGAATTAATTTTTATATTTAAAATTTATTTATCTATTTTTAAACACCATTTAAACACTAAATATGTCGTAAATACCAAACGACCTTAGAAAAATCCCAAATTTTTCCTGGATGACCCCTGCCATCCACATGGTCCCCTGTAATATTTCCAGAACCAAAATCTCTTTTTATCTGCAATTTTCACTAAAACCGAGCAAGAAAACCCTAGAACTCGTTTAACCGAAAAGCCTACTTAGACTTCTCCAACTCACCTAAAAATTTGTGTGTGACTTTTACTTGTTATAAAAAGCTTATTTGGAATTTTACAGAATTTATCATGATATTTAAATATTTTTCACCATTTTTAGCCAAAACCGAGCATTAAATTCACCAAATATTCATCCTTTGTCTAAAAATTACCAAATTTTCACAGAACTCATATTTTCATGTATTTAACACCTCTGTAAAATTTCATGACCTAAATCTAAACCGTTCACAATCTGTCCAAAAACTCATACACCATATAAAAAACCGAACTACCTTGTGTTTTTAGCTTCAAATCGCAAGGATCTTGCTTTCTATCCTTTGTTAACAACTAGATACAACACCTACAAGCACAATAACACCACACCAAGCAAGTTACACCCACAATCAAGCCATTTCTTTCATGGGTTCGGTTATGAATTAAAAACAAAGATTTAAACCGTAAAAATTCGTTTTTGGTTCGTTTAACTCCTTTCTTGGACCAAGATCCCTTGTATAACCCGTATACATCACTTGATCATGCAAGAATCGGTTTTCATCTCGGTTTTTCACCCTTTTTACTAGAAACTCATTTTCTTGCAAATAAACTCAAGAAAAGAAGATGAAAACGTAAATAACTCGATTTTTACCTTACTTTTCTTGCTACAAATCCGGGTTTTTAGATCATAATGTGGAGAGAGTTGATGAATGTTGAGATGTTTGTTTTAAAAAAAAAATAACAAGGCAAGGGGTTATACCCCCATGCCGATCGGAAAAGGGAGGGGAGGTGGGGTGGGACCCACCTTTCCATTTCTAGCCACTCATTTGGATTTTGGAAATCCGGATAATGTTTTGGATAATCTGGTTCAATTCGTTTTTGTGACAATCGTCAATTTCAGGTTAACTCCGTTAACGCAACTCCGTCAATTCAAACTTTAGATTTATTGAATCTATAACGCAAACTTCATTACATTTAAACTAGGGTTTAAATGACGCTTAACACTTACTACATGTGTAGTAGTCTTTCGGGATTTGCACCGAAACGCAAACGATTGATGAATAAACGAAAAACACTAAAACACTAATTATGTGATAATTATGTGTTAGGATTATGTGTTATGTGATAATATTATTGTCATGTTAATTTAATGTGCAAGTTATGATAGAATGTTCTAGAAAAAGTAATACTTAATGTTAACTTAATGTGCAAGTTATGATAGAATGTTCTAGAAAAAGTAATACTTAGGAGTTGAGGGGCCAAAATGTAACATATTCCTTTATAAATACATGGTAAACCTAAACCCTAACCTCCTACTCCTATTCCCCTAGTAAAATCGGCAGCCATCCCCTCCCTTTATATCCTTGAGATCGATTAATATACACACACACACACAATCAAGATCTTTCAAGTTTGATTGAAGATTAAGGTGCTAGGAAGGTATACACAACTATTCTATGTATCCTCTATGTTTAATTGTTAGTTTTATTGGGTTAATTGTAAACCTTTATGGCTGATTTCTTGGTATTATGATATTCATGTGATTCTTGATTTAATTGATGATGATTGATAACTAGATTTGATATTGTTGCATGATTATTGTTGTCTTTGAGTTTGATATCAAGTAAAACCCTAACTATGTATGTATGGTATGATTGATAGGAGTTATGATGTCTAGAATGTTCTATGAATGATTTGTGATCTATAGATAGTTAAATTGTTGAGTTTGGATGAAAACAGTTTCTGGACAGATTGTGTTGTTGATGATTGAATGACTGTAACGGGATGTAAAAGTGGTAAATGAATGAGATAATTGATACTACAGTAAACTAAGTTGAGTCTAGTTTCTAAAGAATATAAATTTGTAATTTTTGGACTTGTGAAAGTTAACTTTTATGATTTTACAAAAACGTGGTGCAAAGATGAGTTGTTAGACCTGCTGTTAGGTTGTTTTGTAAATGATATATCTCATGATCTACGAGGCCAATTGGGTTGGTTCCACTTCTGGAAGTTGACTTATTGAGTTAGGAACCTAACCCAAGTGGTCTTGCATTTATTGGATTTTTCGTTTAATAGGAATTGCAAATAACATTCTGTTGCGCATGAATCTGACTGATATGAGCTTGCTGTAGTGTTTTAATCATTATGAGAAATCTATGTGGAATAAAAATAAAATAAAATATGTTCTGAAAACCTAAGACATGTATGCTTCAGTGATGATTTTTGGTAAATTAATTGAGATGTTATGATCGGTGAAATAGTACAATCTTTCAAGTAGAAATTCTGTCTCGATGAAATTAGCTGCTGATTGTTGTGAAATTGCATGAAATATGATAGTTGTTAATTGATTGTCATAAATTGACCAAGATGCCCTTGTGGGGAGTAATTGCTAATTAATTGTCGTATGTTGACTAAATTGCCCTTACGGGGAGTATTTGCTAGTGATGTACATTGTTTATACATGACACGAAAGTAATTGCTCACACACGTATTGTATCACAAGTGTACTTGTTTAAGTCACACACGATCCACAAAACGAAACACGACACATGTTATGTGCATAGGTATTATGTGCCGAGTCTAGAGACTCGTTAAACGTTCCGACACTTAGAAAATCTTTTTGTTAATTTAGAACGCTAGAGAGAGTTCTACGACGCGCATCACTTGGTGATTTATTTTGGGAAATTCTTCGCAAACAGTGAGTTTCACTTTCCCCTCTTTAAACTGTTTTCTAACGCTTTTCACTTGGGGGAGATAACATACTCCGATAAACGCATTTTTGAGATAAACGCATTTTTGAGATTTTGTTAATAAATTATATATCACTTGTAAAGGCTAAGCGGCAAACGTAACACTTGAAGTCCCACACATCGAACCGGTTAATATTGGATAATAGCGAGTCACTGTTGAGTAGTACTACTGGGTTTGACAAACAACACCCGACGCTAAGCTCAACTGGAGGTTGAGTGGGTGTAATTTTGGCTAACACTTACCATGGTCTGGATTGACCTGGTGACGGGCACTTGATAAACAGTCAGCTTCGGTTTCGAACCACTTAGTAATACTTGTTGTATAGATTAGCTACCTATCGATATATAATTTGACATAACACTATCTGGTAACGCTTAAACGCCGTAACGTGGTTACGCAAAACGCTTAAACGCCGTAACGTGGTTACGCAAAATGCTTAAACGCCGTAACGTGGTTACGCAAAACGCTTAAACGCCGTAACGTGGTTACGCAAAATGCTTAAACGCCGTAACGTGGTTACGCAAAACACTTAAACGCCGTAACATGGTTACGCAAGACACTTAACGTAAAACGCTGAACGCAAACGCTAAATGATTTATTTTTATATAACTTGTGAACTCACCAACCTCGTGTTGACCCTTTTAGTATGTTATTCTCAGGTAGCCGAGGCGGGGCGCGCGGTCTAGGAACAAGCATTGTTTGAATCATCTTTATGGTTTACACTTCCGCACTTATTTGCATTTAAACGTTTTTATGGTTTGATTATAACTAATGATTCCGATCCTGTTAGTTCACACCCTCTGACGGTAAAACTCCGTTAGTGGATTTTGAGGGTGTGACAGATTGGTATCAGAGCCATTGGTTATAGCGAACTAGAAGCTGCATGCATACTAGACTATAACCGCGACGACCCATTAGTTATAATGATACGCACTGCATAGTTTTGTGTACTCTTTGTTATCTTATCTCTTTACCCCTTCTGACTCATACGCGCGCATACACGGCTTACCTGTAGAGATGTCGACACCATCCTCATCATCATCCGATCCGATGACTCATGCTCACGGGAAGGAACCGCAGTTACCTACCGCATCGCCACCCCGAGTGGTCCCGGAACTCGAAGCTCCCGCACCGAAGAGGTATCGCTTATCCGGAGGCATGTACGAAAACGAAGTTAGCTGGGATTGGTACCCTAATATGATCCGACGTATGATTTATCGTGAGCAAGTTCCCCCATTACCACCCCCGAACCATCCTGCTTACCCCAACACCCTACCACCCATAACCGAACCTGTAGAGCAAGTTCTCGCAGCTGTTGTTTCATGTTTGGAGCGTGATGTGGGTTACATGCGCTATACGAGAGCGAACGTTTCCGGACTGTTAAAAGACGGAACCGAGACTAAGGAGGAGATTGCCCGCATGGCAGCGGCAATGAAGGAAATGCAAGAGGCTAATGATCAACAGATGAAGATTATGAGAAAAATGCAAGCCGAGATGATAGACTTGCTAGAGCAACTCCAAGTGGCAAGGACCCGAACAGAGATAGCTTTAGAGCGTTGCGATGTCTTACAAATGCAAATTTGCTCAGAACGCAGCCGAACCTGAGGCAGAGCCTGAGGCCAAGCCTGAGGCAGATCCCGAAGAGGAGCCTGAGGAGGAACCTGAGGAAGATCCCGAGGAGGAACCCGAAGAGGAACCGGAGGAAGAACCGGCTGAGCAAGAGGCACACTCAGAGGTGTCCCCAGACGATGTGCAGATGTGCAAATTCTTGGATTGGAACTGGCTAACGCGATGAACTGGGAGGAGTTCAAGAACATGATGCGAGAGGAGTACTGTCCGAGAGAGGAGATGTAGAAGTTGGAGTAAGAATTTTGGTCGTTGAAAATGGTGGGTTCGGAAATCGAAGCCTACACTACTCGTTCGCACGGGTTGGCTGTGATGTGTCCGCGGTTGGTGGATCCGCCGAACAAGAGAATAGAAATGTACATTGATGGATTAGCACCGCAGATTCAGGGCATGGTGACGTCTTCCAGGCCAGCCACGATCCAACAAGCGATCTGTTTAGCTCACAAACTGACGGATCAAGCTGTGACCCAAGGTGCGTTACCACCTAGGGGTTCAACCACTAAAGCCCGTGACAACCCGAGTACTGACAGCAACAACAACAGCAACCCGAGCAGCGGAAAGAGAAAGTTCGACAACACCAGATCCTCATTCTCGAACCCCCCACAGCAGCAACACTACCGAAAGCCCGATTTCACCCAGAGCTTCAACAATCAAGGTCACAACAACAATAACAACGGTAGCGGGCAGGGTTCGAACGGCTATGCTGGGAAGTACCCAAAGTGCAACAAGTGCAACTATCATCATGTTGGCCCGTGTGACCGTGTCAAGTGTCTAAGATGCAGAAAGATGGGTCACAAAGCAAAGGAATGTAGGGGAGACCCTGCGGCAAAGGATGCTCCTAAACCACCTGCGACGACTAAGGGATGTTATGAATGTGGTCAAGAGGGACATTTTAAGAAAGACTGCCCTAAGCTGAAACGGAACAACAACAATGGAGGTAATGGAAATGGCAGTGGTGGAGGAAACAATGGGAAAGGAAGAGCTTTTGTGATTGGGTCAGGTCAAGCCCGCAATGATCCGTACGTGGTGACTGGTAAGTTCCCTGTGAACGATTGTTTTGCTTCTGTGTTGTTTGATACTGGAGCTGATAGGAGTTTTGTGTCGAAAGCCTTTAGCCAACTCTTAGACCTAACTCCAACCCCGTTAGACGCTAAGTTTCCTGTTGAATTAGCTAACGGTAAAACTGTAGTAACGACTCATGTACTTGCGGGATGTAAGTTGAAACTGTCAGGTCATGTCTTTGACATCGACCTTATTCCTTTTACGCTTAGTAGTTTCGATGTCGTCGTCGGCATGGACTGGTTATCCGAGAACCGAGCGGAGATTATATGCCATGATAAGATAGTCCATATTACCACCCCTTCCGGCGAGATCATTTCGGTCCGAGGCGAGAGAAGCGGCATGACCACCAGCGTCATTACCCTTATGAAGGCGCAGAAGTATCTACGAAAGGGTCATCCGGCAATTTTGGCACAGATTGTTGAGAAACCCGCGGAGGAGAAACGAATTGAAGACATACCGGTTGTGCGAGACTTCCCGGAAGTGTTCCCGGAGGATTTGCCCGGACTCCATCCTATTCGTCAAGTCGAATTTCAAATCGAGTTGACACCCGGTGCAGCACCCATAGCACGAGCCCCGTATCGGCTCGCACCGGCGGAGCTTCAGGAACTGTCCACTCAGTTGCAAGATTTGTTGGATAAGGGTTTTATCCGACCTAGCTCATCGCCATGGGGAGCCCCTGTCTTGTTTGTCCGAAAGAAGGACGGGACTTTCCGAATAACGGTCAAGAACCGTTATCCTTTACCCCGAATCGATGATTTGTTTGACCAGCTTCAAGGATCGAGTTACTACTCGAAGATCGATCTACGATCTGGTTGCCATCAGCTAAGAGTGCACGAAGAAGTTATCTCTAAGACGGCTTTCAGAACACAGTATGGTCACTACGAGTTTTCGGTTATGCCTTTTGGCCTAACCAACGCACCAGCCGTATTTATGGATCTCATGAATCGAGTATGCAAGGCGTACCTCGACAAGTTTGTGATTGTTTTCATCGATGATATTCTCGTCTATTCCAAGAACGAGACTGACCACGAAGAGCACTTAAGGGTAATTCTGGAACTATTGAAGAAGGAACAACTGTATGCTAAACTCTCGAAATGTGAATTTTGGCTTCGCGAGGTTCACTTTTTAGGACATGTGATCAACGAGAATGGTATCCATGTCGATCCCGGTAAGGTAGAGGCCATCAAAAACTGGGAAGCACCTAAGACTCCGACTGAGGTGCGACAATTCCTAGGACTGGCCGGCTACTACCGGCGTTTCATCGAGGGATTTTCAAAGATTGCTCAACCCCTCACCGCTTTGACTCACAAGGGCACTAAGTACAATTGGGGTGACGCACAAGAATCCGCTTTTCAACTGTTGCAAACCAAACTCTGTAGCGCCCCCATTCTAGCCCTCCCCGAGGGAACGGAAAATTTTGAGGTACACTGTGACGCATCTATACAAGGTCTCGGTTGTGTGCTGATGCAACTCGAGAAGGTTATAGCCTATGCCTCTCGACAACTACGGATTCACGAGAAGAACTACACGACCCATGATTTGGAACTCGGAGCTGTGGCGTTTGCCCTTATGATATGAAGGCATTACTTGTATGGTACCAAGTTTACCATTTACACCGACCACAAGAGTCTCCAGCATATCTTCGATCAGAAGGAGCTGAACATGCGACAGCGTCGTTGGGTCGAGTTGCTTAAGGATTACGATTGTGCCATCAAGTACCACCCTGGCAAGGCCAATGTAGTGGCCGACGCCCTCAGTAGAAAGGAAACCGTTAAACCCAGACGAGTGCGAGCATTGCAACTCACAATTCATGCCAGCTTACCCGACCATATTCGCGATGCACAACTTGAAGCTTTGAAAGATGATAATATCCCATCAGAACTCATGCGGGGCATGGACAAACAACTTGAAACCAAATCGGACGGGGTCCGATATTTTGAGAACCGGATTTGGGTTCCACGATACGGAGAGTTGAGAACTCTAGTGATGGACGAAGCACACAAGTCCCGATATTCTATCCACCCCGGCTCAGATAAAATGTACCACGACATAAAGGCACTTTACTGGTGGCCGAACATGAAATCCGACATCGCCACCTACGTGAGCAAATGCTTGACTTGCGCCCGAGTCAAGATAGAATATCAGAAACCATCTGGTTTGCTGCAACAACCAGAACTTCCCATGTGGAAATGGGAACAAATTTAAATGGATTTTTATCACGGGATTACCTAAGACACCAACGGGATGCGATACCATCTGGGTGATCGTTGACCGGTTGACTAAGTCCGCGCACTTCCTAGCGATTAAGGAATCGGACAAAATGGAAAGACTGACTCGCGTTTACCTGAAAGAAGTAGTATCTAGACACGGAGTGCCTGTCTCAATCATTTCTGATCGAGATTCTCGTTTCACTTCGCACTTTTGGAAGTCACTACAAAGCGCCCTAGGCACACGCCTTGATATGAGCACAGCCTACCATCCTCAGACGGATGGGCAAAGTGAACGAACTATTCAGACCTTAGAGGACATGTTGCGTGCATACGTGTTGGATTTCGGAAAAAGTTGGGAACCCCACTTATCTTTGGTAGAGTTTTCGTATAATAACAGCTACCACGCAAGTATTAAAGTAGCGCCGTTTGAAGCACTGTACGGACGGAAGTGTCGATCACCACTCTGCTGGGCAGAGGTGGGTGACAGCCAAATCACTGGTCCAGAACTGGTACTCGAAACTTCGGAAAAGATTGTTCAAATCTGAAATCGCATGGCAGCAGCACGAGATCGCCAAAAGAGTTACGCTGACAAGCGCCGAAAACCTCTCGAATTTCAAGTAAACGATCGAGTGTTACTCAAAGTCTCACCTTGGAAAGGTGTGGTTCGCTTTGGAAAGCGAAACAAACTCAACCCACGATATGTTGGTCCTTATCGGATAATGGAACGCATTGGTCCAGTGGCGTACCGACTAGACTTACCAGCAGAACTCAGCGGTGTACACAACGTTTTTCACGTATCGAATTTAAAGAAATACCTATCCGATGAAACTCAAGTAGCCCCTTTGAAGGAACTGCAAGTTGATGAACAGTTACGCTTCATTGAAGAACCAGTTGAGGTTTTGGATTGGGAAACCAAAACGCTCAAGCACAGCAATATTCCAATTGTTAAAGTTCATTGGAACTCGAGACTTGGACCGGAGTTCACGTGGGAACGCGAGAATCAAATGATGAAAAAGTATCCTCACCTTTTTGAAGGGCTGACCAAACACAGAAAACCGCGAAACCCGGCAAACCGTCAGAAATCACCGGAAGTATGAATTAAATTTCGGGACGAAATTTCTTTCTACTAGGGGATGATATGACAAACTGAAAATTTTTCTTACTTTTTCAGACACTCATCACGACTTGACTCAAATTTTCGGGACGAAAATTCTTAACTTGGGAATGATGTGACAATCGTCAATTTCAGGTTAACTCCTTTAACGCAACTCCGTCAATTCAAACTTTAGATTTATTGAATCTATAACGCAAACTTCATTACATTTAAACTAGGGTTTAAATGACGCTTAACACTTACTACATGTGTAGTAGTCTTTCGGGATTTGCACCGAAACGCAAACGATTGATGAATAAACGAAAAACACTAAAACACTAATTATGTGATAATTATGTGTTAGGATTATGTGTTATGTGATAATATTATTGTCAGGTTAATTTAATGTGCAAATTATGATAGAATGTTCTAGAAAAAGTAATACTTAATGTTAACTTAATGTGCAAGTTATGATAGAATGTTGTAGAAAAAGTAATACTTAGGAGTTGAGGGGCCAAAGTGTAACATATTCCTTTATAAATACATGGTAAACCTAAACCCTAACCTCCTACTCCTATTCGCCTAGTAAAATCGGCAGCCATCCCCTCCCTTTATTTCCTTGAGATCGATTAATATACACACACACACAATCAAGATCTTTCAAGTTTGATTGAAGATTAAGGTGCTAGGAAGATATACACAACTATTCTATGTATCCTCTATGTTTAATTGTTAGTTTTATTGGGTTAATTGTAAACCTTTATGGCTGATTTCTTGGTATTATGATATTCATGTGATTCTTGATTTAATTGATGATGATTGATAACTAGATTTTATATTGTTGCATGATTATTGTTGTCTTTGAGTTTGATATCAAGTAAAACCCTAACTATGTATGTATGGTATGATTGATAGGAGTTATGATGTCTAGAATGTTCTATGAATGATTTGTGATCTATAGATAGTTAAATTGTTGAGTTTGGATGAAAAAAGTTTCTGGACAGATTGTGTTGTTGATGATTGAATGACTGTAACGGGATGTAAAAGTGGTAAATGAATGAGATAATTGATACTACAGTAAACACGACACATGTTATGTGCATAGGTATTATGTGCCGAGTCTAGAGACTCGTTAAACGTTCCGACACTTAGAAAATCTTTTTGTTAATTTAGAACGCTAGAGATAGTTCTACGACGTGCATCACTTGGTGATTTATTTTGGGAAATTCTTCGCAAACAGTGAGTTTCACTTTCCCCTCTTTAAACTGTTTTCAAACGCTTTTCACTTGGGGGAGATAACGTACTCTGATAAACGCATTTTTGAGATAAACGCATTTTTGAGATTTTGTTAATAAATTATATATCACTTGTAAAGGCTAAGCGGCAAACGTAACACTTGACGTCCCACACATCGAACCGGTTAATATTGGATAATAGCGAGTCACTGTTGAGTAGTACTACTGGGTTTGACAAACAACACCCGACGCTAAGCTCAACTGGAGGTTGAGTGGGTGTAATTTTGGCTAACACTTACCATGGTCTGGATTGACCTGGTGACGGGCACTTGATAAACAGTCAGCTTCGGTTTCGAACCACTTAGTAATACTTGTTGTATAGATTAGCTACCTATCGATATATAATTTGACATAACACTATCTGGTAACGCTTAAACGCCGTAACGTGGTTACGCAAAACGCTTAAACGCCGTAACGTGGTTACGCAAAACGCTTAAACGCCGTAACGTGGTTACGCAAAACGCTTAAACGCCGTAACGTGGTTACGCAAAACGCTTAAACGCCGTAACATGGTTACGCAAGACACTTAACGTAAAACGCTGAACGCAAACGCTAAATGATTTATTTTTATATAACTTGTGAACTCACCAACCTCGTGTTGACCCTTTTAGTATGTTATTCTCAGGTAGCCGAGGCGGGCGCGCGGTCTAGGAACATGCATTGTTTGAATCATCTTTATGGTTTACGCTTCCGCACTTATTTGCATTTAAACGTTTTTATGGTTTGATTATAACTAATGATTCCGATCCTGTTAGTTCACACCCTCTGACGGTAAAACTCCGTTAGTGGATTTTGAGGGGTGTGACAGTTTTTCGGTTAAATGTTTAATTCAGCTTAAAACGAGGCTAAAACGGCTTTTTTCGGCTTAAAAATGAAATTTATATAAAACCGATTTAAAAACTTTAAAAAACTTAAACCATGACATTTATTAACTTAAAACATCATATTATTAATAATTGCACATCTTTTTCTGCTTGATCGATCGTCTCTTGCTCGGTTTGGTATTAAAGGTTTCGTTTAACGTACCAACGTGCCATTAAATCAAAAATTCTTTTTCTGTGCTTTAATTCACTTATCCCGAAGCTTTAATACTTCGTAAACATCACTAAATATCATATATCTCATCTATAATGTAATCCTCGATTCGTTCAGGCTTCAATAACCGTTAATCGGTTAATCGTATTTCCAATACGATTAACTGTATAATCGAGTATAATCCGTACTGTGAATCATACATACTCGTATAAACGTATTATAATTCATATATTCATTATTAAATAACACATAAATAGTATATACCGGTTAGGGTATACCTGATTTTGCCGGAATCGTTACACCACCTTTGCCGGAAAGCCGCCTAGTAAACCGCGAACACGTCGGAAAAAACGAGTTAAACTCGTTTTTCACCGTTTTTCGTCCCGTTTGATCCAGATCTGAGCTAGGGTGACCCCTAAGCTCATCGTAGGTTCGGTTTATACCCGATTCCATCCGGATCTCGTGACTTAAATGGTTTAACGGTGTCGGCTCGTCGTTTCGTGACCATAACTAACGGATTTAAGCTCATACAACAAAATACTATCATACCTTGGGTCAGGATCCATTTCTTCTTCTATATTTCAGCTAGAGTGAGAGAGAAACTAGAGAGAGAGCTTAAGTGTGTGTTTTGGTGGTGTAAGGGATATGTGTAAATGAAGGATTAACTGGGTAATTAATGGTTTATATAATTATTGATCATGGGCTTAAGCCTATGGTCTTTCCTTATTTCTTCCATTACCCATATCCATTTACCCAACACTAGCCCGACTCATAACAACTCATATTTCTTTATTAACTGAAATCAGAAAACAAGATGTTACAGACTCATTCGCTATACCCCATTAGTCAACATTCCATGACGAATGTATAAAATACTAGCGTATAAGGTCCATTCGTTAAACATCATTAATGAATGAACATGTAATAATAACGATTAATGTTCATTCATTAAACATCCTTAACGATATGAACTATAATTTAACGAAAGGGACTTATAATTATAAAATTGCCCTTACATTAAAATAATAATAAATTACTTAAGGATTACAAATACTCAAGACGACAAAACCGTGCACTAACACCCTAAGAATGGCAAATCCTCACACAACAGTATGAAGCATTTTGTCATTAGTGAATTAAAAATGGTTGAAGTTTATTACACAAACCTTTCTCTGAATAACAGATTTCTGAGATCTCTACTAAAGAATTGGAATACTCATGCTATCATTCTTAGAAGATTACAAAATTTTAAGGATCTGAGTTTAACAATTATTCATGGTATGTTGCTTACCTTTGAAAGAGAAATAAGTTAAACGAAAAAGTTAATCTCAACTGGTAAATCTACTGATGGTTTTACCATTGGATTATCGCTTTTGTGTCATGAAAATTAGACCAATCAAACTACTGGCCAAGCTTATGACTATCATATAAACATAACTACTAGTATTGGTTCATGGTTTCAGAATTAAGCATTTGTTGTTCATGAGAATCCTCAAAATACGTCTGACAATTCATCCTTCGTTATGGATGATTTGCAGTATATAGATCCAGTGGATTTGCATGAGATTGAATTCTTGAACTCACTAGCTTTGCTGATTCCAGATTAAAAAGTTCTATAAGAGAATTGGAAGGAAAATTCAAGGAAATTATAATAGGACAAAAATGGGTTTAACAAGTCGAAAGTGACATGTCACAAATGTAACCGACCAGGACAATGTTCCAGGGAATGCAGAACTCAGATTAGTCCCAATCATGCCCAACCTTTAATAACTTATCCAAACTCTTCATAACACTCAAATTCTCTTCAACAAAACTTCAAC
>NW_027499540.1:0-86350 GCF_021521415.1 Bidens hawaiensis | reverse complement strand
TCTCTCAATTCATTGTCCATCACCATACCATAGTTTTCCTCTCCCACTTCTCAACCAACACAACCAAATATTCTTAAACCCATAAAACTTTCGATCTTTCTAAAAAATGAGGTGCAAGATACCCGAAAAAGCGAATGATGAAGCACAAGAGAGGATTATGGTCACCGGATGAGGACCAAAAGCTAGCATATTATGTCATGACCTATGGTCATGGTTGCTGGAGTACCGTCGCCCTTAATGCAGGTAATTAACTTCAAACTTCATGCATGGATGCAAATTATATTAATCATCAAAAGAAAACGAGTTTACTAATTACACAATATCCTTCTTTTAGGTTTGCAAAGGAACGGAAAGAGCTGCATATTAAGATGGATTAATTATCTTAGGCCAGGATTAAAGCGTGGTCCGTTTTCATCGCAAGAAGATGAAACCATTCTGACCCTTCATGGATTATTAGGCATCAAGTATATTAACCGACCGCATTCTTTTTATATACATTTGCATTTATCATTGTTTAGATCAACTTGATTGAATTTATTAATTGAACTTTTGCTAATCAGATGGTCCCAGATAGCACAACATTTGCCTGGAAGAACAAATAACGAGATAAAAAATATTGGCATTGTCACCTCAAGAAGAAAGTAGACAAATCAAAACATGTTTCAAGTTCTTTTTAAACTTGATAATTGCACAACCTCAAATATAACAAGTAAGGAAACATCTTCACCATCTCTATATACATCCAACTTCACCAACACTTCATCTGCTGATCACATAGTCCAATCAGTCCCATAAGTATCCCATACCAGCAACTTACCGAAACTTTTATTCGAGGATTGGATTAACTTAGATGAGTTTCAACAAGACTTTGGCGTATCAAGTGGTCATTCACTTAGTCATGGCTCAAACCCTCAAATAAGCACCATTGAGTATAATAACATGTCACCGGAGGGTTGCGAGAAACAAAACTGTTTACAGAAGGGTTCAATTGAAAATGAAAATATGCTTCAATCTCTTATGACAGTTGATCAACTTTTAGAATTTAATGATGGAGATTTCAACATAGAAAATTTCATGTATATGTAAGCCGTAATTCGTTAAAAGAGAGTGAAGAAAAGTATCCAAGTTGAACTGTAGTGGACTTTTATCACATAAAAAAAAGAATATTGTATATGTAAATACTTAGAAATTTATCTTTTTTTTCATGGTTTCTCCAAAGCTAAACTTTACAGCAAAGATCACCATGCTTCTTGATCCTTACAGTTTCTAATAGGCTTGTGAATGAACCGAACCTTCACTGACTCACTGTTCATGAATTGTTCGGCGGGAAGTTCATTTATTTAATATACGAACGAACACGAATAATATTTTTGTTCATTTAATTAAAAGAACGAACATGAACACCATGTTTCTGTCGTTCATAAACGTGCGTTTAGGTTCGTTTACATATGAATAGAAAAAAATAAATCGTGTTCATTTGTGGTCCATGTCCATTCATGCATGTTCATTTGCTCATATATGTAAGGAGAGTGTATGATATAGTGGAGGAGGCCTCTTTTGTGTAACAACATGCTAAAATGGGTTAGTGTTGGTGATTCGTTGATTCCCAACCCGATTACGTGTTAGTTAATGGGTTGGGTAGTTCCTTGGTTTCGTGGTTCGCAAGTTTGGTCACTTAAGGGTAGTTTGGGAATGATTAATCAAGCTGGATTAAAGTTCAAGTTATTAGGGTTGAAGTGGTTGGAAGTATTATTATTATTAGTAGGGTTAATATTTAAGAAAGATGAGATATTAATATTGGATTGAGTTCTTGAGTCGTATTCTTCGGTGTCTCTAGCGGCTGCGCCGCTAGAAGATTGGAAGTTGCCGCTGTTGCTAGAGTCCATGGTGGTGGTGGGGGTGAGGGGAGAATTTGAGTGGGGTGAGGGGAGAATTTGAGAAAGGGAAAAAGGAAAATAGAAAGAAGAAACTAAAAATGGTTTTATTTATGTGGGATTCATGGTCACAAGTCGGTTCATAACAACCACCGCAGTTCTATCATTTCAATTGACTATTGAAATTGATAAACCCTGAATAGATTTATCGTCAACTGCATAGCCTTCCGGTATGCCGTTGAGGACTAAGCTTATCGATGCGTAAGGTTACAAACCCCGACCCCAGGTGAATGAAGATGACTGGTATAACGAAATTCGTATGGAATAATTGGTATGCTATAATGAAGCACATGATTTGACTGCTAAGGTGAGAGAATTGATGGAGTGTAATTTTCCATGGGAAGGCCACAAGTTCAACAGTTAAATCGCAAAGTATGTGTCTCTGGTCAACTAAAGACATATGTATGTTTTGATTTGTTTCTAAGGTTTATGATTAGATATTGCTGATTTGTACAATTTGCGGTCGGTTTGTATATACGTTGGATCGTTAACTGTTAATTCGTTTGCTCTAAGCTTTGATGTATTGATTGCTTGTTAATTAGGTAATTGGGTGAGTTTTAGCTAGTAGGATTGTACGAATTTGTTTTGATCTGTTTCTAGGGTTTATTATTAGATATATGCTAATTTGTACAGTTTGCGGTCGGTCTGTATATACGTTGGATCGTTAACTGTTAATTCGTTTGCTCTTAGGTTTGATGTATTGATTGCTTGTTAATCATGTAATTAGATGGTTTTTATCTAGTAGGATGTAGGAATTTGTTTTGATCTGTTTCTAGGGTTTATAATTCGATATATGCTGATTTGTTCGGTTTGCGGTCGGTCTGATATACGTTGGATCGTTAACTGTTAATTCATTTGCTCTTAGCTTAGATGTATTGGTTGCTTGTTAATCAAGTAATTGGATGAGTTTTAGCTAGTAGGATTGTAGGAATTTGTTTTCATATGTTTCTAGGGTTTACGATTAGATATATGCTAATTTGTACAGTTTGCGGTCGGTCTGTAAATACGTTGGATCGTTAACTGTTAATTCGTTTACTCTTAGCTTTGATGTATTGATTGCTTGTTAATTAGGTAACTGGATGAATTTTAGCTAGTAGGATTGTAGGAATTTGTATTGATCTATTTCTAGGGTTTATGATTAGATATATGCTGATTTATACGGTTTGCGGTCAATATGTATATACGTTGGATCGTTAACTGTTAATTCGTATGCTCTTAGCTTTGATATATTGATTACTTGTTAATCAGGTTATTGGATGAGTTTTAGCTAGTTGTATTGTAGGAATTTGTTTTGATCTGTTTCAAGGGTTTATGATTAGATATATGCTGATTTGAACGGTTTGCGGTCGGTCTGTATATACGTTGGATCGTTAACTGTTAATTCGTTTTCTCTTAGCTTTGATGTATTGATTGCTTGTTAATCACGTAATTGGATGAGTTTTATCTTGTAGGATTCTAGGAATTTGTTTTGATCTGTTTCTATGGTTTTTAATCTATGCCGATTTGTACTGTTTACGGTCGGTCTGTATTTACGTTGGATCGTTAACTGTTAATTCGTTTGCTCTTAGCTTTAATGTATTGATTGCTTGTTAATTAGGTAATTGGATGATTTTTAGCTAGTGGGATTGTAGAAATTTGTTTTGATATGTTTCTAGGGTTTATGATTTGATATATGCTGATTTGTAAGGTTTGTGGTCGGTCTGTATATATGTTGGATCGTTAACTGTTAACTCGTTTGCTCTTAGCTTTGATGTATTGATTGCTTGTTAATCAGGTAATTGGATGAGTTTTAGCTAGTAGGATTGTAGGAATTTGTTTTGATCTGTTTCTAGGGTTTATGATTAGATATATGCTAATTTGTACAGTTTGCGGTCGGTCTGAATATACGTTGGATCGTTAACAGTTAATTCGTTTGTTCTTAGGTTTGATGTATTGATTGCTTGTTAATCATGCAATTAGATGAGTTTTAGCTAGAAGGATTGTTGGAATTTGTTTTGATCTGTTTGTAGGGTTTATATTTAGATATATGCTGATTTGTATGATTTGCGGTCGGTCTGTATATACGTTGGATCGTTATCTGTTAATTCGTTTGCTCTTAGCTTAGATGTAATGATTGCTTGTTAATCAGGTAATTGGATGAGTTTTAGCTAGTAAGATTGTAGGAATTCGTTTTGACCTGTTTCTATGGTTTATGATTGATATATGCCGATTTGTACGGTTTGCGGTCGGTCTGTATATACGTTGGATCGTTAACTGTTAATTCGTTTGCTCTTAGCTTTGATGTGTTGATTGCTTGTTAATTAGGTAATTGGATAACTTTTAGCTAGTAGGATTGTAGGAATTTGTATCGATCTGTTTCTAGGGTTTATGATTAGACATATGCTGATTTATACGGTTTGCGGTCAGTATATATATACGTTGTTTAATTAACTGTTAATTCGTTTGCTCTTAGATTTGATGTATTGATTGCTTGTTAATCAGGTTATTGGATGAGTTTTAGCTAGTATAATTGTAGGAATTTGTTTTGATATGTTTCAAGGGTTTATGATTAGATATATGCTGATTTGTACGGTTTGCGGTCGGTCTGCATATACGTTGGATCGTTAACTGTTAACTCGTTTGCTCTTAGCTTTGATGTGTTGATTGCTTGTTAATCAAGTAATTGGATGAGTTTTAGCTAGTAGGATTGTAGGAATTAGTTTTGATCTGTTTCTAGAGTTTGTGATTAGATATATGCTGATTTGTACGGTTTGCGGTCGGTCTGTATATACGTTGGATCGTTAACTGTTAACTTGTTTGCTCTTAGCTTTGATGTATTGATTGCTTGTTAATTAGGTAATTGAATGAGTTTAGCTAGTAGGATTACAGGAATTTGTTTTGATCTGTTTCTAGGGTTTATGATTAGATATATGCTAATTTGTACAGTTTGCGGTCGGTCTGTATATACGTTGGATCATTAACTGTTAATTCGTTTGCTCTTAGGTTTGATGTATTGATTGCTTGTTAATCATGTAATTAGATGAGTTTTAGCTAGTAGGATTGTAGGAATTTGTTTTGATCTGTTTCTAGGGTTTCTAATTATATATATGCTGATTTGTACGGTTTGCGGGCGGTCTGTATATACGTTGGATCATTAACTGTTAATTCGTTTGCTCTTAGCTTAGATGTATTGATTGCTTGTTAATCAGGTAATTGGATGAGTTTTAGCTAGTAGGATTGTAGGAATTCGTTTTGATCTGTTTCAATGGTTTATGATTGATATATGCCGATTTGTACGGTTTGCGGTCGGTCTGTATATACGTTGGATCGTTAACTGTTAATTCGTTTGCTCTTAGCTTTGATGTATTGATTGCTTGTTAATCTGGTAATTGGATGACTTTTAGCTAGTAGGATTGTAGGAATTTGTTTTGATCTGTTTCTAGGGTTTATGATTTGATATATGCTTATTTTTACGGTTTTTGGTCGGTCTGTATATACGTTGGATCGTTAACTGTTAACTCGTTTGCTCTTAGCTTTGATGTATTGATTGCTTGTTAATCAGGTAATTGGATGAGTTTTAGCTTAGTAGGATTGTAGGAATTTTTTTGATCTGTTTCTAGGGTTTATGATTAGATATATGTTAATTTGTAAAGTTTGCGGTCAGTCTGTATATACGTTGGATCGTTAACTGTTAATTCTTTTGCTCTTAGGTTTGATGTATTGATTGCTTGTTAATCATGTAATTAGATGAGTTTTATCTAGTAGGATTGTAGGAATTTGTTTTGATCTGTTTCTAGGGTTTATAATTAGATATATGCTGATTTGTACGGTTTGCGATCGGTCTGTATATACGTTGGATCATTAACTGTTAATTCGTTTGCTCTTAGCTTAGATGTAATGATTGCTTGTTAATCAGGTAATTGGATGAGTTTTAGTTAGTAGGATTGTAGGAATTTGTTTTGATCTGTTTCTATGGTTTATGATTGATATATGCCGATTTGTACGGTTTGCCGTCGGTCTGTATATACGTTGGATCGTTAACTGTTAATTCGTTTGCTCTTAGCTTTGATGTATTGATTGCTAGTTAATTAGGTAATTGCATGACTTTTAGCTAGTAGGATTGTAGGAATTTTTATTGATCTGTTTCTAGGGTTTATGATTAGATATATGCTAATTTATTTTGTTTGCGGTCAGTATGTATATACGTTGGATCGTTAACTGTTAATTCGTTTGCTCTTAGCTTTGATGTATTTATTGCTTGTTAATCAGGTTATTGGATGAGTTTTAGCTTGTAGGATTGAAGGAATTTGTTTTGATATGTTTCTAGGGTTTATAATTAGATTTATGCTGATTCGTACGGTTTGCGGTCGGTCTGTATTTACGTTTGATCGTTAACAGTTAATTCGTTTGCTCTTAGCTTTGATGTATTGATTGCTTGTTAATTTGGTAATTGGATGAGTTTTAGCTAGTGGGATTGTAGGAATTTGTTTTGATATGTTTCAAGGGTTTATGATTAGATATATGCTGATTTGTACGGTTTGCGGTCAGTATGTATATACGTTGGATCGTGACCTGTTAATTCTTTTTTTCTTAGCTTTGATGTATTGACTGCTTGTTATTTAGGTAATTTGATGAGTTTTAGCTAGTAGGATTGTAGGAATTTGTTTTGATCTGTTTCTATGGTTTATGATTGATATATGCAGATTTGTACGGTTTGCGGTTAGTATGTATATACGTTGGATCATGAACTGTTAATTCGTTTGCTCTTAGCTTTGATGTATTGACTGCTTGTTAATTAGGTAATTGGATGAGTTTTAGCTAGTAGGATTGTAGGAATTCGTATTGATCTGTTTCTAGGGTTTATGATTAGATATATGCTAATTTGTATATTTTACGGTCGGTCTGTATATACGTTGGATCGTTAACTGTTAATTCGTTTGCTCTTAGCTTTTATGTATTGATTGCTTGTTAATTAGGTAATTGGATGACATTTAGCTAGTAGGATTGTAGGAATTTGTATTGATCTGTTTCTAGGGTTTATGATTAGATATACGCTGATTTATACGGTTTGCGGAAGTTTGTATATACGTTGGATCGTTAAATGTTAATTCGTTTGCTCTTAGCTTTGATGTATTGATTGCTTATTAATCAGGTTTTTGGATGAGTTTTAGCTAGTAGGATTGTAGGAATTTGTTTTGATCTGTTTCAAGTGTTTATGATTAGATATACGCTGATTTGTACGGTTTGCGGAAGGTCTGTATATACGTTGGATCGTTAACTGTTAATTCGTTTTCTCTTAGCTTTGATGTATTAATTGCTTGTTAATCACGTAATTGAATGAGTTTTAGCTTGTAGGATTGTAGGAATTTGTTTTGATCTGTTTCTAGGGTATATAATTAGATTTATGCTGATTTGTACGGTTTGCAGTCGGTCTGTATTTACGTTGGATTGTTAACTGTTAATTCGTTTGCTCTTAGCTTTAACGTATTGATTGCTTGTTAATTAGGTAATTGGATGAGTTTTAGCTAGTGGGATTGTAGGAATTTGTTTTGATATGTTTCTATGGTTTATGAATAGATATATGCTGATTTGTACGGTTTGCCGTCAATATGTATATACGTTGGATCGTGAACTTTTAATTCATTTGCTTTTATCTTTGATGTATTGAATGCTTGTTAATTATGTAATTAGATGAGATTTAGCTAGTAGGATTGTTGGAATTCGTTTTGATCTGTTTCTATGGTTTATGATTGATATATGCCGATTTGTACGGTTTGCGGTCGGTCTGTATATACGTTGGATCGTTAACTGTTAATTCATTTGTTTTTAGCTTAGATGTAATGATTTCTTGTTAATCAGGTAATTGGATGAGTTTTAGCAAGTAGGATTGTAGGAACTCGTTTTGATCTGTTTCTATGGTTTATGATTGATATATGGCGATTTGTAATGTTTGCGGTCGGTCTGTATATACGTTGGATCGTTAACTGTTAACTCGTTTGCTCTTAGCTTTGATGTATTGATTTGCTTGTTAATCATGTAATTGGATGACTTTTAGCTAGTAGGATTGTAGGAATTTGTATTAATCTGTTTCTTGGGTTTATGATTAGACATATGTTGATTTATACGGTTTGCGGTAAGTATTTATATACATTGGATCGTTAACTGTTAATTTGTTTGCTCTTAGCTTTAATGTATTGATTGCTTGTTAATCAAGTTATTGGATGAGTTTTAGCTAGTAGGATTGTAGGAATTTGTTTTGATATGTTTCAAGGGTTTATGATTAGATATATGCTGATTTGTATGGTTTGCGGCCGGTCTGTATATACGTTGGATCGTTAACTGTTAACTCGTTTGCTATTAGCTTTGATGTATTGATTGCTTGTTAATCACGTAATTGGATGACTTTTAGCTAGTAGGATTGTAGGAATTTGTATTGATCTGTTTCTAGGGTTTATGATTAGACATATGCTGATTTATACGGTTTGCGGTCAGTATGTATATACGTTGGATCGTTAATTGTTAATTCGTTTGCTCTTAGCTTTGATGTATTGATTGCTTGTTAATCATGTAATTAGATGAGTTTTAGCTAGTATGATTGTAGGAATTTGTTTTGATCTGTTTCTATGATTTATAATTAGATACATGCTGATTTGTACGGTTTGCGGTCAGTCTGTATATACGTTGGATTGTTAACTGTTAATTCGTTTGCTCTTAGCTTAGATGTAATGATTGCTTGTTAATCAGGTAATTTGATGAGTTTTAGCTAGTAGGATTGTAGGAATTCGTTTTGATTTGTTTATATGATTTATGATTGATATATGCCGATTTGTACGGTTTGCGGTCGGTCTGTATATACGTTGGATCGTTAACTATTAATTCGTTTGCTCTTAGCTTTGATGTATTGATTGCTTGTTAATTAGGTAATTGGATGAGTTTTAGCTAGTGGGATTGTATGAATTTGTTTTGACATGTTTTAAGGGTTTATGATTAGATATATGCTTATTTGTACGGTTTGCGGTCAGTATTTATATACGTTGCATCGTGAACTGTTAATTCGTTTGCTCTTAGCTTTGATGTATTGACTGCTTGTTAATCACGTAATTGGATGAGTTTTAGCTTGTAGGATTGTAGGAATTTGTTTTGATCTGTTTCTAGGGTTTATAATTAGATTTATGCTGATTTATACGGTTTGCGGTCGGTCTGTATTTACGTTGGGTCGTTAACTGTTAATTCGTTTGCTCTTAGCTTTGACGTATTGATTGCTTGTTAATTAGGTAATTGGATGAGTTTTAGCTAGTAGGATTGTAGGAATTTGTTTTGATATGTTTCTAGGGTTTATGATTAGATATATGCTGATTAGTACGGTTTGCGGTCAGTATGTATATACGTTGGATCTTTAACTGTTAATTCGTTTGCTCTTAGCATAGATGTAATGATTGCTTGTTAATTAGGTAATTGGATGAGTTTTAGCTAGTAGAATTGTAGGAATTCGTTTTGATCTGTTTCAATGGTTTATGATTGATATATGCCGATTTGTACGGTTTGCGGTCGGTCTGTATATACTTTGGATCGTTAACTGTTAATTCGTTTGCTCTTAGCTTTGATGTATTGATTGCTTGTTAATCAGGTAATTGGATGACTTTTAGCTAGTAGGATTGTAGGATCTTTTATTGATCTGTTTCTAGGGTTTATGATTAGATATATGCTGATTTATACGGTTTGCGGTCAGTATGTATATACGTTGGATCGTTAACTGTTAATTCGTTTGCTCTTAGCTTTGATGTATTGATTGCTTGTTATTCAGGTTATTGGATGAGTTTTAGCTTGTAGGATTGTAGAAATTTGTTTTGATTTGTTTCTAGGGTTTATAATTAGATTTAGGCTGATTTGTACGGTTTGCGGTCGGTCTGTATTTACGTTGGATCGTTAACTGTTAATTCGTTTGCTCTTAGCTTTGATTTATTGATTGCTTGTTAATTAGGTAATTGGATGAGTTTTAGCTAGTGGGATTGTATGAATTTGTTTTGATATGTTTCAAGGGTTTATGATTTGATATATGCTTATTTATACGGTTTGCGGTCTGTATTTATATACGTTGGATCGTGAACTGTTAGTTCGTTTGCTCTAAGCTTTGATGTATTGACTGCTTGTTAATTAGGTAATTGGATGAGTTTTATCTAGTATGATTGTAGGAATTCGTTTTGATCTGTTTCTATGGTTTATGATTGATATATGTCGATTTGTAGGGTTTGCTGTCAGTATGTATATACGTTGGATCGTGAACTGTTAATTCGTTTGCTCTTAGCTTTGATGTATTGACTGCTTGTTAATAAGGTAATTTGATGAGTTTTAGGTAGTAGGATTGTAGGAATTCGTTTTGATATGTTTCTAGGGTTTATGATTAGATATATGCTAATTTGTACAGTTTGCGGTCGGTCTGTATATACGTTGGATCGTTAACAGTTAATTCGTTTTCTCTTAGCTTTGATGTATTGATTGCTTGTTAATTAGGTAATTGGATGACTTTTAGCTGGCAGGATTGTAGGAATTTGTATTGATCTGTTTTTAGGGTTTATGATTAGATATATGCTGATTTGTACGGTTTGCGGTCAGTATGTATATACGTTGGATCGTGAACTGTTAATTCGTTTGCTCTTAGCTTTGATGTATTGACTGCTTGTTAATTACGTAATTGGATGAGTTTTAGCTTGTAGGATTGTAGGAATTTGTTTTGATCTGTTTCTAGGGTTTATATTTAGATTTATGCTGATTTATACGGTGTGCGGTTAGTATGTATATACGTTGGATCGTTTACTGTTAATTCGTTTGCTCTTAGCTTTGATGTATTGATTGCTTGTTAATCAGGTTATTGGATGAGTTTTAGCTAGTAGGATTGTAGGAATTTGTTTTGATCTGTTTCAAGGGATTATGATTAGATATATGCTGATTTGTACGGTTTGCGGTCGGTCTGTATATATGTTGGATCGTTAACTGTTAACTCGTTTGCTCTTAGCTTTGATGTATTGATTTGCTTGTTAATCATGTAATTGGATTAGTTTTAGCTAGTAGGATTGTAGGAATTTTTATTGATCTGTTTCTAGGGTTTATGATTAGATATATGCTGATTTGTACGGTTTGCGGTCAGTATGTATATACGTTGGATCGTGAACTGTTAATTCGTTTGCTCTTAGCTTTGATGTATTGACTGCTTGTTAATCACGTAATTGGATGAGTTTTAGCTTGTTGGATTGTAGGAATTTGTTTTGATCTGTTTCTAGGGTTTATATTTAGATTTATGCTGATTTATACGGTTTGCGGTTAGTATGTATATACGTTGGATCGTTAACTGTTAATTCGTTTGCTCTTAGCTTTGATGTATAGATTGCTTGTTAATCCGGTTATTGGATGAGTTTTAGCTAGTAGGATTTTAGGAATTTGTTTTGATCTGTTTCTAGGGTTTATGATTAGATATATGCTAATTTGTACAGTTTGCGGTCGGTCTGTATATACGTTGGATCGTTAACTATTAATTCGTTTGCTATTAGGTTTGATGTATTGATTTCTTGTTAATCATGTAATTAGATGAGTTTTAGGTAGTAGGATTTTAGGAATTTGTTTTGATCTGTTTCTAGGGTTTATAATTAGATATATGCATATTTGTACGGTTTGCGGTCGGTCTGTATGTACGTTGGATCGTTAACTGTTAATTCGTTTGCTCTTATCTTAGATGTAATGATTGCTTGTTAATCAGGTAATTTGATGAGTTTTAGCTAGTAGGATTGTAGGAATTCGTTTTGATCTGTTTCTATGGTTTATGATTGATATATGCCAATTTGTACGGTTTGCGGTCGGTCTGTATATACGTTGGATCGATAACTGTTAATTCGTTTGCTCTTAGCGTTGATGTATTGATTGCTTGTTAATTAGGTAATTGGATGACTTTTAGCTAGTAGGATTGTAGGAATTTGTATTGATCTGTTTCTAGGGTTTATTATTAGATATATGCTGGTTTATAAGGTTTGCGGTCAGTATGTATATACGTTGGATCGTTAACTGTTAATTCGTTTGCTCTTAGCTTTGATGTATTGATTGCTTGTTAATCATGTAATTAGATGAGTTTTAGCTAGTATGATTGTAGGAATTTGTTTTGATCTGTTTCTAGGATTTATAATTAGATACATGCTGATTTCTACGGTTTGCGGTCGGTCTGTATATACGTTGGATCGTTAACTGTTAATTTGTTTTCTCTTAGCTTTGATGTATTGATTGCTTTTTAATCACGTAATTGGATGAGTTTTAGCTTGTAGGATTGTAGGAATTTGTTTTGATCTGTTTCTAGGGTTTATAATTAGATTTATGCTGATTTGTATGGTTTGGGGTCGGTCTGTATTTACGTTGGATCGTTAACTGTTAATTCGTTTGCTCTTAGCTTTGATGTATTGATTGCTTGTTAATCAGGTAATTGGATGAGTTTTATCTTGTAGGATTGTAGGAATTTGTTTTGATCTGTTTATAGGGTTTATAATTAGATTTATGCTGATTTGTAAGGTTTGCGGTCATTCTGTATTTACGTTGGATCGTTAACTGTTAATTCGTTTGCTCTTTGCTTTTATGTATAGATTGCTTGTTAATTAGGTAATTGGATGAGTTTTAGCTAGTGGGATTGTAGGAATTTGATTTGATATGTTTCTATGGTTTAAGATTAGATATTTGCTGATTTGTACGGTTTGCGGTCCGTCTGTATATACGTTGGATCGTTAACTTTTAATTCGTTTGCTCTTAGCTTTTATGTATTGATTGCATGTTAATGATGTAATTAGATGAGTTTTATCTAGTAGGATTATAGGAATTTGTTTTGATCTGGTTCTAGGGTTTATAATTAGATATATGCTGATTTGTACGGTTTGCGGTCGGTCTGTATATACGTTGGATCGTTAACTGTTTGCTTTTAGCTTTGATGTAATGATTGATGTTAATCTGGTAATTGGATGAGTTTTAGTTTGTAGGATTGTAGGAATTTGTTTTGATCTGTTTCAAGGGTTTATGATTAGATATATGCTGATTTGTACAGTTTGCGAATGGTCTGTATATACGTTGGATCGTTAACTGTTAACTCGTTTGCTCTTAACTTTGATGTATTGATTGCTTGTTAATTTGGTAATTGGATGAGTTTTAGCTAGTAGGATTAAAGGAATTTGTTTTAATCTTTTTCTAGGGTTTATGATTTGATATATGCTAATTTGTACAGTTTGCTGTTGGTCTGTATATACGTTGGATCGTTAACTGTTAATTCGTTTGCTCTTAAATTTGATGTATTGATTGCTTGTTAATCATGTAATTAGAAGCTAGTAGGATTGTAGGAATTTGTTTTGATCTGATTCTAGGGTTTATAATTAGATATATGCTGATTTGTACGGTTTGCGGTCGGTCTGTATATACGTTGGATCGTTAACTGTTAATTTTTTTGCTATTAGCTTAGATATAATGATTGCTTGTTAATCAAGTAATTGGATGAGATTTAGCTAGTAGGATTGTAGGAATTTGTTTTGATCTGTTTCAAGGGTTTATGATTAGATATATGCTGATTTGTACGGTTTGCGGTCTATATACGTTGAATCGTTAACTGTTAATTCGTTTTCTATTACCTTTGTTATATTGATTGCTTTTTAATCACGTAATTGGATGAGTTTTAGCTAGTAGGATTGTAGGAATTCGTTTTGATCTGTTTCTATGGTTTATGATTGATATATGCCGATTTGTACGATTTGCGGTCGGTCTGTATATACGTTGGATCGTTAACTGTTAATTCGTGTGCTCTTAGCTATGATATATTGATTGCTTGTTAATTATGTAATTGGATGACTTTTAGCTAGTAGGATTGTAGGAATTTTTATTGATCTGTTTCTAGGGTTTATGATTAGATATATGTTAATTTGTACAGTTTGCTATCGGTCTTTATATACGTTGGATCGTTAACTGTTAATTCGTTTTCTCTTAGGTTTGATGTATTGATTGCTTGTTAATCATGTAATTAGATGAGTTTTAGCTAGTAGGATTGTAGGAATTTGTTTTGACCTGTTTTTAGGGTTTATGATTAGATATATGATGATTTATACGGTTTGCGGTCAGTATGTATATACGTTGGATCGTTAACTGTTAATTCGTTTGCTCTTAGCTTTGATGTATTGATTGCTAGTTAATCAGGTTATTGGATGAGTTTTAGCTAGTAGGATTGTAGAAATTTGTTTTGATCTATTTCAAGGGTTTATGATTAGATATATGCTGATTTGTACGGTTTGCGGTCGGTCTGTATATACGTTGGATCGTTAACTGTTAATTCGTTTTTTCTTAGCTTTGATGTATTGATTGCTTGTTAATCACGTAATTGGATGAGTTTTAGCTTGTTGGATTGTAGGAACTTGTTTTGATCTGTTTCTAGGGTTTATGATTAGATATATGCTAATTTGTACAGTTTGCGGTCGGTCTGTATTTTCATTGGATCGTTAACTATTAATTCGTTTCGTCTTAGCTTTGATGTATTGATTGCTTGTTAATTAGGTAATTGGATGAGTTTTAGCTAGTGGGATTGTAGGAATTTGTTTTGATATATTTCTAGGGTTTATGATTAGATATATGTTGATTTGTACGGTTTGCGATCGTTCTGTATATACGTTGGATCGTTAACTGTTAACTCGTTTGCTCTTAGCTTTGATGTATTGATTGCTTGTTAATCAGGTAATTGGATGAGTTTTAGCAAGTAGGAATATTGGAATTTGTTTTGATCTGTTTCTAGGGTTTATGGTTAGATATATGCTAATTTGTACAGTTTGCGGTCGGTCTGTATATACGTTGGATCATTAACTGTTAATTCGTTTGCTCTTAGGTTTGATGTATTGACTGCTTGTTATTTAGGTAATTTGATGAGTTTTAGCTAGTAGGATTGTAGAAATTTGTTTTGATCTGTTTCAAGGGTTTATGATTAGATATATGCTGATTTGTACGGTTTGCGGTAGGTCTGTATATACGTTGGATCGTTAACAGTTAAATCGTTTTTTCTTAGCTTTGATGTATTGATTGCTTGTTAATCACGTAATTGGATGAGTTTTAGCTTGTAGGATTGTAGGAATGCGTTTTGATCTGTTTCTAGGGTTTATAATTAGATTTATGCTGATTTGTACGGTTTGCGGTCGGTCTGTATTTACATTGGATCGTTAACTGTTAATTCGTTTCCTCTTAGCTTTGATGTATTAATTGCTTGTTAAGTAGGTAATTGGATGAGTTTTAGCAAGTGGGATTGTAGGAATTTGTTTTGATATATTTCTAGGGTTTATGATTAGATATATGTTGATTTGTACGGTTTGCGATCGGTCTGTATATACGTTGGATCGTTAACTGTTAACTCGTTTGCTCTTAGCTTTGATGTATTGATTGCTTGTTAATTAGGTAATTAAATGAGTTTTAGCTAGTAGGATTATAGGAATTTGTTTTGATCTGTTTCTAGGGTTTATGATTAGATATATGCTAATTTGTACAGTTTGCGGTCGGTCTGTATATTCGTTGGATCATTAACTGTTAATTCGTTTGGTCTTAGGTTTGATGTTTTGATTGCTTGTTAATCATGTAATTAGATGAGTTTTAGCTAGTAGGATTGTAGAAATTTGTTTTGATCTGTTTCTAGGGTTTATAATTAGATATATGCTGATTTATACGGTTTGCGGTCGGTCTGTATATACGTTGGATCGTTAACTATTAATTCGTTTGCTCATAGCTTGGATGTATTGATTGCTTGTTAATCAGGTAATTGGATGAGTTTTAGCTGTTTTCATCTGTTTCTTGGGTTTATGATTATATATATGCTGATTTGTACAGTTTGCGGTCGGTCTGTATATACGTTTGATAGTTAACTTTTAATTCGTTTGCTCTTAGCTTTGATATATTGATTTCTTGTTAATTAGTTAATTGAATGACTTTTAGCTAGTAGGATTATAGGAATTTGTATTGTCTGTTTCTAGGGTTGATGATTAGATATATGTTGATTTTTAAGGTTTGCGATCAGTATATATATACGTTGAATCGTTAACTGTTAATTTGTTTGCTCTTAGCTTTGATGTATTGATTGCTTGTTAATCAGGTTATTGGATGAGTTTTAGCTAGTAGGATTGTAGGAATTTGTTTTTTTTTGTTTCAAGGGTTTTCGATTATATATATGCTGATTTGTACGGTTTGCGGTGGGTCTGTATATACGTTGGATAGTTAACTGTTAATTCGGTTTCTCTTAGCTTTGATGTATTGATTGCTTGTTAATCAAGTAATTAGATGAGTTTTAGCTAGTAGGATTGTAGGAATTTGTATTGATCTGTTTCTAGGGTTTATGATTAGATATATGCTGATTTATACGGTTTGCGGTCAGTATGTATATACTTTGGATCGTTAACTGTTAATTCGTATTCTCTTAGCGTTGATGTATTGATTGCTTGTTAATCACGTAATTGGATGAGTTTTAACTTGTAGGATTGTAGGAATTTGTTTTGATCTGTTTCAAGGGTTTATGATTAGATTTTTGCTGATTTATACGGTTTGCGGTCGGTCTGTATTTACGTTGGATCGTTAGCTGTTAATTCGTTTGCTCTTAGCTTTGATGTATTGATTGCTTGTTAATTAGGTAATTGGATGTGTTTTAGCTAGTGGGATTGTAGGAATTTGTTTTGCTATGTTTCTAGGGTTTATGATTAGATATATGCTGATTTGTATGGTTTGCGGTCGGTCTGTATATACGTTGGATCGTTAACTGTTAACTCGTTTGCTCTTAGCTTTGATGTATTGATTGCTTGTTAATCAGGTAATTGAATGAGTTTTAGCTAGTAGGATTGTAGGAATTTGTTTTGATCTGTTTCTAGGGTTTATGATTAGATATATGCTAATTTGTACAGTTTGCGGTCGGTCTGTATATACGTTGGATCGTTAACTGTTAATTCGTTTGGTCTTAGGTTTGATGTATTGATTGCTTGTTAATCATGTAATTAGATGAGTTTTAGCTAGTATGATTGTAGGAATTTGTTTTGATCTGTTTCTAGGGTTTATAATTAGATATATGCTGATTTGTACGGTTTGCGGTCAATTTGTATATACGTTGGATCGTTAACTATTAATTCGGTTGCTCTTAGCTTTGACGTATTGATTGCTTGTTAATCAGGTAATTGGATGAGTTTTAGCTAGTAGGATTGTAGGAATTTATTTTCATCTGTTTCTAGTGTTTATGATTAGATATATGCTGATTTGTACATTTTGCGGTCCATCTGTATATACGTTGGATCGTTAACTGTTAATTCGTTTGCTCTTAGTTTTGATATATTGATTGTTTGTTAATTAGGTAATTGGATGACTTTTAGCTAGTAGATATGTAGGAATTTGTATTGATCTGTTTCTAGGGTTTATGATTAGATATATGCTGATTTTTACGGTTTGCGGTCGGTATGTATATACGTTGGATCGTTAACTGTTAATTCATTTTCTCTTAGCTTTGATGTATTGATTGCTTGTTAATCACGTAATTGGATGAGTTTTAGCTTGTAGGATTGTTGGAATTTGTTTTGATCTGTTTCTAGGGTTTATAATTATATATATGCTGATTTGTACGGTTTGCGGCCAGTCTTTGTATACGTTAGATCGTTAACTATTAATTCGGTTGCTATTAGCTTTGATGTATTGATTGCTTGTTAATCAGGTAATTGAATGAGTTTTAGCTAGTAGGATTGTAGGAATTTGTTTTGATCTGTTTCTAGGTTTTATGATTAGATATATATGCTAGTTTGTACAATTTGCGGTCGGTCTGTATATACGTTGGATCGTTAACTGTTAATTCGTTTGGTTTTAGGTTTGATGTATTGATTCCTTGTTAATCATGTAATTAGATGAGTTTTAGCTAGTAGGATTGTAGGAATTTGTTTTGATCTGTTGCTAGGGTTTATAATTAGATATATGCTGATTTGTACGGTTTGCGGTCGTCTGTATATACGTTGGATCGTTAACTGTTAATTAGTTTGCTCTTAGCTTTGATGTATTGATTGCTTGTTAATTAGGTAATTGGATGAGTTTTAGCTAGTAGGATTGTAGGAATTTGTTTTCATCTGTTTCTAGGGTTTATGATTAGATATATGTTGACTTATACATTTTGCGGTCCGTCTGTATATAGAATTGTAGGAATTTGTATTGATCTGTTTCTAGTGTTTATAATTAGATATATGCTGATTTTTACGGTTTGCGGTCAGTATGTATGTACGCTGGATCGTTAACTGTTAATTCGTTTGCTCTTAGCTTTGATGTATTGATTGCTTGTTAATCAGGTTATTAGATGAGTTTTAGCTAGTAGGATTGTAGGAATTTATTTTGATCTGTTTCAAGGGTTTATGATTTGATATATGCTGATTTGTACGGTTTGCGGTCGGTCTGTATATACGTTGGATCGTTAACTGTTAACTCGTTTCCTCTTAGCTTTGATGTATTGAATGCTTGTTAATCAGGTAATTGGATGAGTTTTAGCTATTAGGATTGTAGGAATTTGTTTTGATCTGTTTCTAGGGTTTATGATTTGATATATGCTAATTTGTACAGTTTGCGGTCGGTCTGTATATACGTTGGATCGTTAACTGTTAATTCTTTTGCACTTAGCTTTGATGTATTGATTGCTTGTTAATCACGTAATTGGATGAGTTTTAGCTTGTAGGATTGTTGGAATTTGTTTTGATCTGTTTCTAGGGTTTATAATTATATATATGCTGATTTGTACGGTTTGCGGTCAGTCTTTGTATACGTTAGAACGTTAACTATTAATTCGGTTGCTATTAGCTTTGATGTATTGATTGCTTGTTAATCAGGTAATTGAATGAGTTTTAGCTAGTAGGATTGTAGGAATTTGTTTTGATCTGTTTCTAGGTTTTATGATTAGATATATATGCTAGTTTGTACAATTTGCGGTCGGTCTGTATATACGTTGGATCGTTAACTGTTAATTCGTTTGGTTTTAGGTTTGATGTATTGATTCCTTGTTAATCATGTAATTAGATGAGTTTTAGCTAGTAGGATTGTAGGAATTTGTTTTGATCTGTTTCTAGGGTTTGTAATTAGATATATGCTGATTTGTACGGTTTGCGGTCGTCTGTATATACGTTGGATCGTTAACTGTTAATTAGTTTGCTCTTAGCTTTGATGTATTGATTGCTTGTTAATTAGGTAATTGGATGAGTTTTAGCTAGTAGGATTGTAGGAATTTGTTTTCATCTGTTTCTAGGGTTTATGATTAGATATATGTTGACTTGTACATTTTGCGGTCCGTCTGTATATAGAATTGTAGGAATTTGTATTGATCTGTTTCTAGGGTTTATAATTAGATATATGCTGATTTTTACGGTTTGCGGTCAGTATGTATGTACGCTGGATCGTTAACTGTTAATTCGTTTGCTCTTAGCTTTGATGTATTGATTGCTTGTTAATCAGGTTATTAGATGAGTTTTAGCTAGTAGGATTGTAGGAATTTATTTTGATCTGTTTCAAGGGTTTATGATTTGATATATGCTGATTTGTACGGTTTGCGGTCGGTCTGTATATACGTTGGATCGTTAACTGTTAACTCGTTTGCTCTTAGCCTTGATGTATTGAATGCTTGTTAATCAGGTAATTGGATGAGTTTTAGCTATTAGGATTGTAGGAATTTGTTTTGATCTGTTTCTAGGGTTTATGATTTGATATATGCTAATTTGTACAGTTTGCGGTCGGTCTGTATATACGTTGGATCGTTAACTGTTAATTCTTTTGCACTTAGGTTTGATGTATTGATTGCTTGTTAATCATGTAATTAGATGAGTTTTAGCTAGTAGGATTGTAGGAATTTGTTTTGATCTGTTTCTAGGGTTTATAATTAGATATATGCTGATTTGTACGGTTTGCGGTCGGTCTGTATATACGTTGGATCGTTAACTGTTAATTCATTTGCTCTTAGCTTTGATGTATTGATTGCTTGTTAATCAGGTTATTGGATGAGTTTTAGCTAGTAGGATTGTAGGAATATGTTTTGATCTGTTTCAAGGGTTTATGATTAGATATACGCCGATTTGTACAGTTTGCGGTCTATATACGTTGGATCGTTAACTGTTAATTCGTTTTCTCTTACCTTTGATGTATTTATTGCTTTTTAGTCACGTAATTGGATGAGTTTTAGCTAGTAGGATTGTTGGAATTTGTTTGTACAGTTTTAGATATATGTTAATTTGTACAGTTTGCTATCGGTCTTTATATACGTTGGATCGTTAACTGTTAATTCGTTTGCTCTTAGGTTTGATGTGTTGATTGCTTGTTAATCATGTAATTAGATGAGTTTTAGCTAGTAAGAATGTAGGAATTTGTTTTGATCTGTTTTTAGGGTTTATGATTAGATATATGAGGATTTATACGGTTTGCGGTCAGCATGTATATACGTTGGATCGTTAACTGTTAATATGTTTGCTCTTAAGTTTGATGTATTTATTGCTAGTTAATCAGGTTATTGGATGAGTTTTAACTAGTTGGATTGAAGAAATTTGTTTTGATCTGTTTCAAGGGTTTATGATTAGATATATGCTGATTTGTACGGTTTGCGGTCGGTCTGTATATACGTTGGATCGTTAACTGTTAATTCGTTTTTTCTTAGCTTTGATGTATTGATTGCTTGTTAATCACGAAATTGGATGAGTTTTAGCTAGTAGGATTGTAGGAATTTGTTTGTACAGTTTTAGATATATGTTAACTTGTACATTTTGCGGTCCGTCTGTATATACGTTGGATCGTTAACTGTTAATTCGTTTGCTCTTAGCTTTGATATATTGATTGTTTGTTAATCATGTAATTGGATGACTTTTAGCTAGTAAGAATGTAGGAATTTGTTTTGATCTGTTTTTAGGGTTTATGATTAGATATATGATGATTTATACGGTTTGCGGTCAGCATGTATATACGTTGGATCGTTAACTGTTAATATGTTTGCTCTTAAGTTTGATGTATTTATTGCTAGTTAATCAGGTTATTGGATGAGTTTTAGCTAGTTGGATTGAAGAAATTTGTTTTGATCTGTTTCAAGGGTTTATGATTAGATATATGCTGATTTGTACGGTTTGGGTCGGTCTGTATATACGTTGGATCGTTAACTGTTAATTCGTTTTTTCTTAGCTTTGATGTATTGATTGCTTGTTAATCACGAAATTGGATGAGTTTTAGCTTGTTGGATTGTAGGAATTTGTTTTGATCTGTTTCTAGGGTTTAAATTAGATTTATGCTGATTTGTACGGTTTGCGGTCGGTCTGTATTTACATTGGATCGTTAACTGTTAATTCGTTTCCTTTTAGCTTTGATATATTGATTGCTTGTTAATAAGGTAATTGGATGAGTTTTAGCAAGTGGGATTGTAGGAATTTGTTTTGATATATTTCTAGGGTTTATGATTAGATATATGTTGATTTGTACGGTTTGCGATCGGTCTGTATATACGTTGGATCGTTAACTGTTAACTCGTTTGCTCTTAGCTTTGATGTATTGATTGCTTGTTAATCAGGTAATAGAATGAGTTTTAGCTAGTTGGATTGTAGGAATTTGTTTTGATCTGTTTTTACGGTTTATGATTAGATATATGCTAATTTGTACAGTTTGCGGTCGGTCTGCATATACGTTGGATCGTTAACTGTTAATTTGTTTGGTCTTAGGTTTGATGTATTGATTGCTTGTTAATCATGTAATTAGATGAGTTTTAGCTAGTAGGATTGTAGGAATTAGTTTTGATCTGTTTCCAGGGTTTATAATTAGATATATGCTGATTTGTACGGTTTGCGGTCGGTCTGTATATACGTTGGATCGTTAACTGTTAATTCGTTTGCTCTTAGGTTTGATGTATTGGTTGTGCTCTTAGGTTTGATGTATTGATTATTAATCAGGTAATTGGATGAGTTTTAGCTAGTAGGATTGTAGGAATTTGTTTTCATTTGTTTCTAGGGTTTATGATTAGATATATGTTAACTTGTACATTTTGCGGTCCGTCTGTATATACGTTGGATCGTTAACTGTTAATTCGTTTGCTCTTAGCTTTGATATATTGATTGTTTGTTAATTAGGTAATTAGATGACTTTTAGCTAGTAGAATTGTAGGAATTTGTATTGATCAGTTTCTAGGGTTTATGATTAGATATATGTAGATTTTTACGGTTTGCGGTCAGTATGTATATACGCTGGATCGTTAACTGTTAATTCGTTTGCTCTTAGCTTTGATGTATTGATTGCTTGTTAATCAGGTTATTGGATGAGTTTTAGCTAGTAGGTTTGTAGGAATTTATTTTGATCTGTTTCAAGGGTTTATGATTAGATATATGCTGATTTGTGCGGTTTGCGGTCGGTCTGTATATACGTTGGATCGTTAACTGTTAACTCGTTTGCTCTTAGCTTTGATGTATTGAATGCTTGTTAATCAGGTAATTGGATGAGTTTTAGCTAGTAGGATTGTAGGAATTTGTTTTGATCTGTTTCTAGGGTTTATAATTTGATATATGCTAATTTGTACAGTTTGCGGTCGGTCTGTATATACGTTGGATCGTTAACTGTTAATTCGTTTGCTCTTAGGTTTGATGTATTGATTGCTTGTTAATCATGTAATTAGATGAGTTTCAGCTAGTAGGATTGTAGGAATTTGTTTTGATCTGTTTCTAGGGTTTATAATTAGATATATGCTGATTTGTACGGTTTGCGGTCGGTCTGTATATACGTTGGATCGTTAACTGTTAATTCGTTTGCTCTTAGCTTTGATGTATTGATTTCTTGTTAATCAGGTTATTGGATGAGTTTTAGCTAGTAGGATTGTAGGAATTTGTTTTGATTTGTTTCAAGGGTTTATGATTAGATATATGCTGATTTGTACAGTTTGCGATCGGTCTGTATATACGTTGGATCGTTAACTGTTAACTCGTTTGCTCTTAGCTTTGATGTATTGATTGCTTGTTAATTTGGTAATTGGATGAGTTTTAGCTAGTATGATTGTAGGAATTTGTTTTGATCTGTATCTAGGGTTTATGATTAGATATATGCTAATTTGTACAGTTTGCTGTCGGTCTGTATATACGTTGGATCGTTAACTGTTAATTTGTTTGCTCTTAAATTTGATGTATTGATTGCTTGTTAATCATGTAATTAGATGAGTTTTAGCTAGTAGGATTGTAGAAATTTGTTTTGATCTGTTTCTAGGTTTTATGATTAGATATATGATGATTTAAACGGTTTGCGGTCAGTAGGTATATACGTTGGATCGTTAACTGTTAATTCATTTGCTCTTTGCTTTGATGTATTGATTGCTAGTTAATCAGGTTATTGGATGAGTTTTAGCTAGTAGGATTGTAGAAATTTGTTTTGATCTGTTTCAAGGGTTTATGATTAGATATATGCTGATTTGTACGGTTTGCGGTCTATATACGTTGGATCGTTAACTGTTAATTCGTTTTCTCTTACCTTTGATGTATTGATTGCTTTTTAATCACGTAATTGGATGAGTTTTAACTATTAGGATTGTAGGAATTCGTTTTGATCTGTTTCTATGGTTTATGATTGATATATGCCGATTTGTACGATTTGCGGTCGGTCTGTGTATACGTTGGATCGTTAACTGTTAATTCGTGTGCTCTTAGCTATGATGTATTGATTGCTTGTTAATTAGGTAATTGGATGACTTTTAGCTAGTAGGATTGTAGGAATTTTTATTGATCTGTTTCTAGGGTTTATGATTAGATATATGTTAATTTGTACAGTTTGCTATCGGTCTTTATATACGTTGGATCGTTAACTGTTAATTCGTTTGCTCTTAGGTTTGATGTATAGATTGCTTGTTAATCATGTAATTAGAAGAGTTTTAGCTAGTAGGATTGTAGGAATTTGTTTTAATCTGTTTTTAGGGTTCATGATTAGATATATGATGATTTATACGGTTTGCGGTCAGTATGTATATACGTTGGATCGTTAACTGTTAATTCATTTACTCTTAGCATTGATGTATTGATTGCTATTTAATCAGGTTATTGGATGAGTTTTAGCTAGTAGGATTGTAGAAATTTGTTTTGATCTGTTTCAAGGGTTTATGATTAGATATATGCTGATTTGTACGGTTTGCGGTCGGTCTGTATATATGTGGGATCGTTAACTGTTAATTCGTTTTTTCTTAGCTTTGATGTATTAAATGCTTGTGAATCACGTAATTGGATGAGTTTTAGCTTGTAGGATTGTAGGAATTTGTTTTGATCTGTTTATAGGGTATAATTAGATTTATGCTGATTTGTACGGTTTGCGGTCGGTCTGTATTTACATTGGATCGTTAACTGTTAATTCGTTTCCTCTTAGCTTTGATGAATTGATTGCTTGTTAATTAGGTAATTGGATGAGTTTTAGCTAGTGGGATTGTAGGAATTTGTTTTGATATATTTCTAGGGTTTATGATTAGATATATGTTGATTTGTACGGTTTGCGATCGGTCTGTATATACGTTGGATCGTTAACTGTAAACTCGTTTGCTCTTAGCTTTGATGTATTGATTGCTTGTTAATCAGGTAATTGGATGAGTTTTAGCTAGTAGGATTATAGGAATTTGTTTTGATCTGTTTCTAGGGTTTATGATTAGATATATGCTAATTTGTACAGTTTGCGGTCGGTCTGTATATACGTTGGATCATTAACTGTTAATTCGTTTGCTCTTTGGTTTGATGTATTGATTGCTTGTTAATCATGTAATTAGATGAGTTTTAGCTAGTAGGATTGTAGAAATTTGTTTTGATCTGTTTTTAGGGTTTATAATTAGATATATGCTGATTTGTACGTTTTGCGGTCGGTCTGTATATACGTTGGATCGTTAATTGTTAATTCGTTTGCTCATAGCTTAGATGTATTGATTGCTTGTTAATCAGTTAATTGGATGAGTTTTAGCTGTTTTCATCTGTTTCTAGGGTTTATGATTAGATATATGCTGATTTGTACAGTTTGCGGTCGGTCTGTATATACGTTGGATAGTTAACTTTTAATTCGTTTGCTCTTAGCTTTGATATATTGATTTCTTGTTAATTAGTTAATTGGCTGACTTTTAGTTAGTAGGATTGTAGGAATTTGTATTGATCTGTTTCTAGGGTTTATGATTAGATATATGTTGATTTTTAAGGTTTGCGATCACTTTGTATATACGTTGAATCGTTAACTGTTAATTCGTTTGCTCTTTGCTTTGATGTATTGTTTGCTTGTTAATCAGGTTATTGGATGAGTTTTAGCTAGTAGGATTGTAGGAATTTGTTTTTATCTGTTTCAAGGGTTTACGATTATATATATGCCGATTTGTACTGTTTGCGGTCGGTCTGTACATACGTTGGATCGTTAACTGTTAATTCGTTTTCTCTTAGCTTTGATGTATTGATTGCTTGTTAATCACGTAATTGGATGAGTTTTAGCTTGAAGGATTGTAGGAATTTGTTTTGATCTCTTTCTAGGGTTTATAATTAGATATTAGCTGATTTGTACGGTTTGCTGTCGGTCTGCATATACGTTGGATCGTTAACTGTTAATTCGTTTGCTCATAGCTTAGATGTATTGATTGCTTATTAATCAGGTAATTGGATGACTTTTAGCTAGTAGGATTGTAGAATTTTTTATTGATCTGTTTCTAGGGTTTATGATTAGATATATGTTAATTTGTACAGTTTGCTATCGGTCTTTATATACGTTGGATCGTTAACTGTTAATTCGTTTGCTCTTAGGTTTGATGTATTGATTGCTTGTTAATCATGTAATTAGATGAGTTTTAGCTAGTAGGATTGTAGGAATTTGTTTTGATCTATTTTTAGGGTTTATGATTAGATATATGATGATTTATACGGTTTGCGGTCAGTATGTATATACGTTGGATCGTTAACTGTTAATATGTTTGCTCTTTGCTTTGATGTATTGATTGCTAGTTAATCAGGTTATTGGATGAGTTTTAGCTAGTAGGATTGTTGAAATTTGTTTTGATCTGTTTCTTGGGTTTATAATTAGTTATATGCTGATATGTACGGTTTGCGGTCGGTCTGTATATACGTTGGATCGTTAACAGTTAATTCGTTTGCTCATAGCTTTGATGTATTGATTACTTGTTAATCAGGTAATTGGATGAGTTTTAGCTGTTTTCATCTATTTCTAGGGTTTATGATTAGATATATGCTGATTTGTACAGTTTGCGGTCGGTCTGTATATACGTTGGATAGTTAATTTTTAATTCGTTTGCTCTTAGCTTTGATATATTGATTTCTTGTTAATTAGTTAATTGGCTGACTTTTAGCTAGTAGGATTTTAGGAATTTGTATTGATCTGTTTCTAGGGTTTATGATTAGATATATGTTGTTTTAAAGGTTTGCGATCAGTATGTGTATACGTTGAATCGTTAACTGTTAATTCGTTTGCTCTTAGCTTTGATGTATTGATTGCTTGTTAATCAGATTATTGGATGAGTTTTAGCTAGTAGGATTGTAGGAATTTGTTTTTATCTGTTTCAAGGGTTTACGATTATATATAAGCTGATTTGTACGGTTTGCGGTCGGTCTGTATATACGTTGGATCGTTAACTGTTAATTCGTTTTCTCTTTGCTTTGATGTATTGATTGCTGGTTAATCACGTAATTGGATGAGTTTTAGCTTGAAGGATTGTAGGAATTTGTTTTGATCTGTTTCTAAGTTTATAATTAGATATATGCTGATTTGTAAGGTTTGCGGTCGGTCTTTATATACGTTGGATCGTTAACTGTTAATTCGTTTGCTCATAGCTTAGATGTATTGATTGCTTGTTAATAAGGTAATTGGATGACTTTTAGCTAGTAGGATTGTAGGAATTTTTATTGATCTGTTTCTAGGGTTTATGATTAGATATATGTTAATTTGTACAGTTTGCTATCGGTCTTTATATACGTTGGATCGTTAACTGTTAATTCGTTTGCTCTTAGGTTTGATGTATTGATTGCTTGTTAATCAAGTAATTAGATTAGTTTTAGCTAGTAGGATTGTAGGAATTTGTTTTGATCTGTTTTTAGGGTTTATGATTAGATATATGATTATTTATACGGTTTGCGGTCAGTATGTATATACGTTGGATCGTTAACTGTTAATATGTTTGCTCTTAGCTTTGATGTATTGATTGCTAGTTAATCAGGTTATTGGATGAGTTTTAGCTAGTAGGATTGTAGAAATTTGTTTTGATCTGTTTCAAGGGTTTATGATTAGATATATGCTGATTTGTACGGTTTACGGTCGGTCTGTATATACGTTGGATCGTTAACTGTTAATTCGTTTTTTCTTAGCTTTGATGTATTGATTGCTTGTTAATCACGTAATTGGATGAGTTTTAGCTTGTAGGATTGTAGGAATTTGTTTTGATCTATTTCAAGGGTTTATAATTAGATTTATGCTGATTTGTACGGTTTGCGGTTGGTGTGTATTTACATTGGATCGTTAACTGTTAATTCGTTTCCTCTTAGCTTTGATGTATTGATTGATTGTTAACTAGGTAATTGGATGAGTTTTAGCAAGTGGGATTGTAGGAATTTGTTTTGATATATTTCTTGGGTTTATGATTAGATATATGTTGATTTGTACGGTTTGCGATCGGTCTGTATATACGTTGGATCGTTAACTGTTAACTCGTTTGCTCTTAGCTTTGATGTATTGATTGCTTGTTAATCAGGTAATTGGATGAGTTTTAGCTAGTAGGATTATAGGAATTTTTTTTGATCTGTTTCTAGGGTTATGATTAGATATATGCTAATTTGTACAGTTTGCGGTTGGTCTGTATATACGTTGGATCATTAACTGTTAATTCGTTTGCTCTTAGGTTTGATGTATTGATTGCGTGTTAATCATGTAATTAGATGAGTTTTAGCTAGTAGGATTGTAGAAATTTGTTTTGATCTGTTTCTAGGGTTTATAATTAGATATATGTTGATTCGTACGGTTTGCGGTCGGTCTGTATATACGTTGGATCGTTAACTGTTAATTCGTTTGCTCATAGCTTAGATGTATTGATTGCTTGTTAATCAAGTAATTGGATGAGTTTTAGCTGTTTTCATCTGTTTCTAGGGTTTATGATTAGATATATGCTGATTTGTACTGTTTGCGGTCGGTCTGTATATACGTTGGATAGTTAACTTTTAATTCATTTGCTCTTAGCTTTGATATATTGATTTCTTGTTAATTAGTTAATTGGATGACTTTTAGCTAGTAGGATTGTAGGAATTTGTATTGATCTGTTTCTAGGGTTTATGATTAGATATATGTTGATTTTTAAGGTTTGCGATCAGTATATATATACGTTGAATCGTTAACTGTTAATTCGTTTGCTCTTAGCTTTGATGTATTGATTGCTTGTTAATCAGGTTATTGGATGAGTTTTAGCTAGTAGGATTGTAGGAATTTGTTTTTGTAGGTTCCCAGCCGGATCTACACTGAATATCTCGTTCTACGTAGGTGCGGAATCCTTACATAAGACGTTACGAGCGTAGAAGACGATACGAGTTAACACGATCGAACACACGTTACAATAAACACAAACACGTTGTATTGCAACCGGAAACACGTGATACAATGATCACTGATTACACAAACTCTCTGACTCGTAAACTTGAATAATTGATTTATTTACAATACTGCCGTAACCTAGCTGATTATAAAGGCGACAACTTCGTCTGGCATGTTCAGGCGAAGTTGTCCCTAACTTCGCTTAGTTCACAAGTTCGCCTGTATCAGCGAACTTGTGAGCTAACTTCGCTTACATACAAACACAAATCCAAACGACTCGATTACAGACACTATATACTGAACTACTGACATCATGTACCAACAGACTCCCCCTTGGCAGTAGTTTCATATCTTTATCTTCAAACACGTGTCTTGTAATCTTCAAAAATCTTGAATCTTCATCTTTAAGCATGAACTCCTTCACGTACACAAACTGATACAATTCTCTGATATTTCTTCGCTTCGTCTTTCCAAGCAGGAATATAAAATATCTTCTTCTCATTCAGCACCTGCAGATCAGCTTGAGACAAGTTCACTAGATGCATCGGATCATAGACTCTCAGCAGCTCTTGTTCATCCTCGTCTTCCATTACTGCTTCAGCTGTCTCACAATCTACATACCACCACTTCAGGTCTTTGATCACATCCTTGGGCAATTGTTTCATCGGCACTTCTTTCAAACACCGGATCGGCTTATACTTCATAATCATCCAAGGCTTGCCATCTGCTCTCAACCCTCTATCTTTATCTTCGATAAGTTTTCCCTTTTGTGGTTTCAACAGCTCGAACTTCTTTTCCTTTATACTCTCCTTCCATACTATCTTCCCGATGACTCTAGCCATATTATCATCACTTCGATTTATCAATCCCAATCTGGCTAAGTCTTTCACTTCACACTCAGGCAATGTATTCAACGATCTCAGCAGCCTTTTGAAGTACTGAACACCATCATATCTCTTAATCACAAAGAGCCTCAACTGCTCATCATATATCCAGCATATAATCCCCTTTCTCGCTTCAGCATAGCCTCTAATGTTGTAACTCTTCTTGAACATTGTAGGGACCGCCGGTTTCTTCGTTTTTACAAATCATTGAGCATAGCCTTCTTTCCATCTAGGCTGCTCTTCCCATTCTGTCTCATCATTTCCAATCTCTTGACTCATATCTGCGTTATCGACTTCCGGTATCTCATGCTCCACATTCTCCTCTACTATCTCTCCCTCTTCTATCTCATTATCAATAACAATCTCTTCTCCAATCTTCTCTATTTCTTCAACCGGTAATACATCATCCTCACCTATATACTCATCATCCATCTCCTCAACGTCCACTACCACCACGTCATCACCACCAGCTGCACTTGTTGACTCCCCCTGAGTTGTGGAAGTCCCAAGAGCTTGTTCAGTTCTTGGTAACTCTCCACCTACACCTTTCGATGCATTGGGATCATCGTCTCTATCATTTCTCTTCTTAGTCCTCAGCTCATCGCCTTTATAGCTCGTCTCCCCCTGAGATGCCAAGAACTCCTTCAAAGCATCTATGATTTTGCCATGTTCTACCAGCAGGGACGACTGCAACTGATTCTCTGCAATTAGGCGCTGAATAGCCTGGGTCTGGATAAGATTCACCCTTGATTGTTCTGCCACGACCCGTTCAAGTGCTGCTATTCGTTCAGAGTCTGATAAGGTTGCATCGAAATCAAACCTCAGATGAGATATATCGTGAGTGTACTGAGGAGGGATTTCCGATGTAACCGGGACCTCAGAAGTAGACATAGACGTAACCGCAGGTGGTATCGTCACCGATAACCCTGCAGTGGCCACAACCGTCGACTCAATAAATCGTGCCACGACCTCCGTTGGAGTAAGAGTTGGAGGTGGCAACGATACAATCTCCGGAGCCGATAGTTGGAATGTAGTGGGTGGGAGGCCAAAGGCAGATGAGGTAGCCACCACGGGAACATCCGTGGCGCTTGGCCTTATAACATGTAATGATGAGGGAACGATAGTCATACCGGACAGTGCGGGTGGGGTGAAACGTACCACCCTTGAGCTCTCACCGGCTCCCGAACCTGCACCTGCCCGTTCCCTTCTTGATCTCCGAATCAACTGATGTACCTCTTCTTCATAGTCTGACTCGCTGTCATCATCAGTTCTCTTTCTTTTCCCTTGAACCCGTTCTTGGTTAACTAGAATTCGTCTCGCTACAGCCACATCATCTTCTGAATCAGAGTCAGCCACCGTTGTAGCTGCCCTAGTGACATTCACACTCGACACCCTCTCAACTGTGACTTGCATATTCTCTTCAGGGTCCACCCTCTCCATGTCAAAGAATCCTTGACCGCCAAACTCTGCGTCAAGATCTACGTTCTCCTCCGGTGACACAACAGGAGCAGCAGGTATAGCTTGAGGTGCTCCTGCCTGTTGTGGTGCCGGGTCCCGAAACTCGTCCCCACGAGCAGGCACATACTCCGGGTTGATCAAGTTCCCAAATAGTGGAGTATGCCGAGGATGGAGCTCAGGTTTGCTCCTCGCACTGGAGGATCTGCATTGGGCGAAGATCCGTTTGCTCACACTTTCCACGTATCTAATTGGGCGGCGCTGAGGTAGCGTTGGAGCAACATGATTCAAGATCATTTGGAGGAATCTTGGATACATGATAAATCTCTCACGCGCCACCGCTCTTCTTTGTCGATCAATCTCGTAGAAGACCATCTGACTAAAACTGTAACGCTTATTATAAGTCAGAGCAGTCATCGCCGACTGCATGGTCGCGCCCATGCCATCAGTGCCCGCCTTTCTCCCTGACATGCATACTATCATGACATGCATGAGAAAGCGCCACTGGTCAAGCAAAAACCCCTTCCTTCTCTGAGTATCTCCCAAGGGACCAGAGTATCCCATCCTCAGAAACACTCCATCACGGAAAGGAGCCACAAAATCTGTCGGGTCATCCCTCGTCTCATCTCCAAATCGTAAAGCCGCCCGGATCTGTTCAGATGAGAACTGAACAATGTGATTGTTGACTGTTGCTCGCATCACCGGGGGCTCGACCCTACAGTCATATTCCACAGTCTGCCAAAAATCCTCAATGTTTGGCAAGGATATTGGCAGTGTTGTCGTAATCGCGTGGAATATACGCGAGCGTAGTAAGAATGTGATGATTTCGCGGAAATCATCAACTCCGCTCGCCTCCGGGTCTAATGTTATGTACATGTTATGACCCGGGAAGAACTGTCTTTGGTTATCACCACCGTCATCACCGCCTGCACCACCTACAGCAGCCATATCTGCATCAAACAGACTAAGTTAGATAAACGTCAAAGCAAATCACAAGTTCGCCTGTTACCATGAGCGAAGTTGTGATTTATTCTGTATAGGCGAAGTTAGAGGTGGGGCGAAGTTGGGAACAACTTCGCCTCAACTTGAATTTCGTCTGTTAACTGTTAAGTAAAAAGGTCCAGGCGAAGTTAATGATAACTTCGCCTAACCACAACATCGCCTCATAAACTGTTTCAAAATTAATTATCAGGCGAAGTTAAACCTCAGGCGAAGTTACGGATAACTTCGCCTAAACTGTAACTTCTCCGAATACGAATCGGCATCAGTTAAGGTTTTCAATCGACGTGAATCGGGTCAATTTGGAGATTACGGACTCCGTAAAACTTGATTGTATGAAGTTTTAGACGTTCAAGTAGATTACGACCACGTAATAACAAGTTTGAAATCGGGTGTTTATGGTTTCGAAACACGAGGTCGAGAATCAAGTCGAAACGACCGATGATTAACCTCAATAACATTGATTATACGATACTATAAACCTACACACCTTTAATCGAATTAGAACAGAGAAAGATTAACACAGTGAATCGATCGATAAGTTCGCTTAGGGTTGATAGTGAGTAAGTTCGCTGAGTTTGAGAAAATGATAAAGTTTGACCATTGATTTCCTTTATATAGGGTCATAGTTATACCGGCGAAGTTATGGATAACTTCGCCTAGCAGGCGAAGTTATGCACAACTTCGCTGATATTAAAATTTTTCAAAACAAACCCCATAATTTGAACAATTTGCAGTTAAGTTAGAAAACATCCTTTAAAGCGTTAAATGATACGATCAAGACTAAGTAACCAGGTAAAAAATCATACAACTACATAAGTAGGAAAAATTTTTAACAACTAAAGTACACGGGATCAAATTTCAGTCTCGACAGGGACTACCATGTTTTAGAAGAGATCCGAACAGGAATCATACTAATCACGTGACTGTCACACAGATCCGTGTTCAGCTGTATTATGACATAAAGAAACAGGTTGTAAGCAGGTAAATAACTTAGAATGGTTTTCATCGTTTCTGTGATACGGGTTAGGTTCAATTAAGCTCAAAACTTAAGTGGGCAACAACTCAGAGATTATGATACCTCCTATCTATTCTCAAAGCGTATTTGGCTTTCCCCAAGTCACCCCGAGTTGACCTCGACCCGTAGTGTCTGATTAAATAGTAAGTACTCTTCGATCTTTAGACTCTTCTTCTCGTTCTCTTTCTAACATCTTGATTGATAAGTCTTAACATTATGAACTCAATAACTCACAATTTTTTTTTTTTAAGTATTTACACAAACTTCAGATAAACTACTGCAAGTCCCGAATCTGGATCACTGCAGTATCTTGACACGCTATCTTCACGGGAATCAGAACACTCACGGGCTCGTGTATGACTGGGTAATCGCTTTTCTGCCTATCATACGGAAAGATATATATGGAGACATGCACAACTCATAAGGAGTTTCCACATAACATCGAGTAGGTTTAGTTAGTATCACTTCTACTGTTACGCACCATAAAAAGCTACCATGACATACAATGACTGTTCTAAAGTCTTTTAGGCCTAATAACTTCACTAGTTAAGCACACAGAATCAGTATATCTATCACTTTCCAAGGTTGGATCAAGATTCTGTTAAACATAGTAAAGGAACTTCTTACGAAGTAGTAGACTTGAAAAATAATTTCATCTCCCTTAAAAAAATTTTAACTTCAATCGCCCCGATCAAATTGAAGTTTTCAGGTAAACGGCTATCCTGAAGATCCAATGGATCAGCTGGACCAACCACATACAGGTATGTGTCCTTCTAACTAAGTATGATCGACTAATTTTCAGCGAAAGAATAAAAGCACATCATAAACCGCCCGGTCACTTTCAGTCATCTGGTTAATGGCTATCCTCATATTCTACAAGTAGAAATGATGACCAAACATATCCGAAGATATGTCCTTCAAACTGAAGCAACCGACATAATTCTAAGCGATAGTGACGTTTTTTTTTTTATTTTTTTGTTTTTTTTTAAACAAGTCAAAAAACACGGTTACTCGGGATTGATCATCCCATTCAGCTCAACAAGGTTTTGAAAACGATTTTTGTCAAACGCTTTAGTGAACAAATCAGCGAAATTATCTAACGTATCAACCTTTTTGAGCACAATCAGTTTCTTCTCAGCACAATCCCGTATAAAATGATGACGGATGTCAATATGTTTAGTTTTGCTATGCTTTACGGGATTGTTAGTTACTGAGATAGCAGCAGTATTATCAATGCAAATAGGAGTATGAGTGAAATTCAGACCATAATCGCGCAACTGTTGTTGAATCCAAAGAACCTGGGAGCAGCAGTTAGATGCTGCCATGTATTCTGCTTCACAGGTTGAAATGGCGACTGAGGTCTGCTTCTTGCATTGCCATGACACTAATCTGCCACCAAGAAACTGACATCCACCTGTAGTTGACTTCCGACTCTGATTGCACCCTCCATAATCAGAATCTGTGTAGGCGACCAACTCCAAGTCTCCTCCTCTCGTGTACCACAACCCCAGCTTAGGTTTGCCTTTTAGATAGCGCAATATTCTCTTCGCACCCTTCAAGTGAGATTCCTTTGGGTTTGCCTGAAAGCGTGCACAAAGACAAACTGAAAACATAATATCAGGTCTAGAAGCAGTTAAGTACATTAAAGAACCTATTATTGCCCGATATTGGGTTGGGTCCACGTCTGCATCGTTGTCTGAATCAGCACCCAATTTATGGTTGACGCAGACTGGAGTATCAAATGGAGTGCTGTCCTCCATCTTGAAGCGTTTGAGAACATCATGAACATACTTAGTCTGATGAATGAACATCCCATCTTTCTTCTGATCAACCTGCAGTCCTAAAAAGAAAGTTAGTTCACCCATAGCACTCATTTCAAATCTCTTCTTCATGACAGCCTCAAACTCCTGACACATGGCGACTTTTGATGCAGCAAAGATGATGTCGTCCACGTAGACTTGCACCAGTAGAAAGTCGCTCCCTTTTCTCTTGAAGAACAAAGTGCTATCAATATTTCCCCGTTCAAACTCATTCTCAAGCAAGTAGTCGGATAGTGTTGAGTACCAGGCACGAGGGGCCTGATGTAGTCCATACAGTGCTTTACTTAGCTTGTATACGTGATCAGGAAAGTCTGGGTCAGGAAAACCCGAAGGTTGCTCAACGTACACAACCTTATCGACTTTACCGTTAAGGAACGCACTCTTCACGTCTAACTGAAATACCTTCATCTCCTTATGTGCAGCAAATGCCAAAAACAAACGAATGGCTTCCAATCTTGCTACAGGAGCAAACACCTCATTGTAATCGATCCCCTCTTGCTGATTAAAACCTTTTACAACCAGCCTCGCCTTGTTCCTGATAATAATCCCTTTCTCATCTCTCTTGCATTTGAAAACCCATTTTGTGCCAATCGCATGCACATTCTTCGGTTTTACAACCAAGTTCCATACCTCCATCTTCTTAAACTGGGCTAATTCTTCTTGCATGGCTTCGACCCACGAGCTGTCCTTGAGAGCCATTTGATAGTTCTTTGGTTCAATCTGGCTGATGAAGCAGGTGTACAAGCATTCGTTGATTATGCCCGTATCTTTAATGCTTGTGTAAACACAGGTGTGCTCATTCAAGCTTTGTCTTGTTTGTACACCGTCGGACAGATCACCTATCACATTCTCCAATGGGTGATTTTTGTGAACTCTCGTAGTCGGAACCGAACTGACATCCAGATTGTCTTCCAGGTTCGAAGGTAGCTCATCAATGAGTGTTTGTTGTTGAGACTGAAAAGGATTGAAGAATTCCTCTTCAGTAGAGGCAGCAGGGGTATCGACAGCATTTGACGAGGAAGGCTGACATTCATCATACTTCGGTCGTTGCACATAATTGTCTTCCTCATCATAAATCATCTTCGAAGCAATTCTTTCATCTACTTCTGCACAATCCAAGTAAGGTATGTTAAAAGATTTGAAAAGTCTATCATAGTCGAAAACCCCAGCGGGTCCCGTGCTTGGTTTTGGTGATTTGTAACTTGTGATATCAGTGTTACACACCACCTCAACCTTGCTGGTCGATGTATTAAAGACTCGTCTGTTGGGAGTCCCAACAACGTATCCGACTAAAATTCCTTCGTCGGCTACTTCACCAAATTTAGAATTTGTCTTTAATATCGAACACGGGGAACCGAATGGTTCAAGACCACTCAAGTTGGGATTTCTCCCATGCATAAGTTCATAACATGTTTTATTTAATCTTTTAACGGTTAACACTCTATTAAGGATATAACAGGCTGTTGCAACAGCTTCAGCCCAGAACACCACAGGAAGTTTCGAATCAGCCATCATGGTTCTGGCTCCTTCAATTAACCTTCTGTTCTTCCTCTTAGCCACTCCATTTTGTTGCGGAGTATACGGAGCGCTGTACTGGTGTTCGATTCCTTTCTGTAAGCAGAAGAGCTCCATCCGATAGTTTTTGAACTCAGTCCCATTGTCACTCCTGATGTATTTAACTCTTTTTCCCATAATGTTCTCAACTTTGGTAATCAAATTTATTACCATCTGAACAGTTTCATCCTTTGACTTCAGGAAATATACCCAAGAGTATCGAGAGAAATCATCAGTGATCACCAAGCAGTAAGATGTTCCACCTAGGCTTTTTGCATTCACGGGACCAAAGAGATCCATGTGAAGTAAGTCTAGGGTACTGACTATTGAATTAACCTTCTTGGTGTGATGGGATTTCTTGTGTTGCTTTCCCTTTTTGCATGATAAGCATTGGTCTTCAAAGTTGAAATTCTTCAAGGGAACACCCAGCACAAGCCCATTCTTGACAATGTAGTTCATTTTCCGAAGATGAATATGCCCCATTCTTCTATGCCATAATTCGGACTCCGATTCAGTTGCTTTCGACAGAAGACACGATTCTTCTGTGGCCATCTCAGTCGACCTCATGTCCATAATATACGTATTCTTTTCTCTTGGAGCCTTCATAACTATCCAATCCTCTGGTATCTTGAAACCAGGATACATCACGATCGCTTCATTCTTGGTAAAGTGTACGGTGTAATCTTTGTCACAGATCTGCGATACACTCAGCAGATTATTCTTCAGTTCTTCAACAAAATTTACTTTCTCTAACGTCATCTTTCCGTTAGTCACCGTCCCAATTCCTGTGATCCTTCCACTGGCTCTCTCCAGCGAAACTCACTCTTCCTCCCTGAACAGGTTTCCATTCGTGTAACAAACTCTTGTTACCTGTCATGTGCCGGGAACAGCCGCTATCCACAACCCATAGATTGTTTGCAGCCCTGTTCAACTGTTCCTGCACGATTATAGCAGATGATTAAAATCTGGGGACCCAAGACCTATTGGTCTTGGGTCGATACATCCCGTACTTTGGCTGTCCAAAGTTAGTATCGGAATAATTTCTGTAAGTCCTAAAAGGATACCTTCTTGTAAATTGACTATGAGGCCATCCAAACCTTCGTGAATTATATGAATTATTACTTATGGTTTGGTTGTTAGCAGTGAAAAACTGAGATCGATTTCTTTGAAAACCAAGATTAGTCCAATGTCTGAACTTTGATGAGTTTTCATTTTTACCATTATAGTGATTAGTTCTATTCTCAGTTTTTGAAGGCCTCATACTTCTGAATCTTTGCTTCAGAGGGCAATCAGCAATTAGGTGTCCTAATTGATTACATCTGAAACAACTCCTGTGTTCAACTTTCTTTTCAATAGTTGTTTTAGATGTTGAGGCTGCATTACTGCCCGTTTGTCTCACATATGGTGGGACATATGGGTTTAGTGGAGATTTCTTTTCAGTTGTTTTATGTTTCTCTCCACTTTTTGGTAACACTGCCTTTTCTTTTGTCTCACTCGACTCGGATGACTTATCCGAGTTTGATGAGACAGGACTAGGAACAGAAATCTTCACATTAGACACAGGCTTACTCGTTTCGCCTTTACTAACTTCTGGATCTTTAATAGTTACCTTAACCGGAACTGTCTGACTATAATCAACATCAACAAATTTCTGATTACTAGGATCATAAGTGTAATTATGATTGTACGGTGGTGGAACTTCATGATATCCAATTCCTCCCCTTTTAACTGGGGAACCTTGATCACTAACGAGGTGATCAAGTATAGCGGAGGAATTTCTGAATTGCTCAAGTTTCCTGTTTAGTTCCACCACTTTCACCTGGTGATCAGCTATCTGTTTATCCCTTTCAGCTATTAGTTTGGTTTTCTCTTCTAATACTTCATAGCTAAGATCAATTACTTTAATTTTTTCAGCTAGATTTGCTTTAAGACTCCTAATATCTTTCTCACTAGCTTTTATTTTCACTTTATAACTGTTTTCTCTAGCTTTAGTGAAATGATGATCTTCTTTTAATGTTTTAAATTGAGCATCCAAACTAACAAACTGATCAGTTATAGTTGTCAATTGTTCAGACAGATTATCACACTTAGTACAAGGGAGTTTAGTACTTACCTCGGTGAGCTGGTCTGTCACTTCTGCCATGAAAGCTTCACTTTCGCCAGTCACTTTCTCACTATCTTCAGTTTCGATGTTCGCCAAATTGGCCTGTTCGAAAACTTCCTCAACATGCAGATTCCAGTTGTACTCCCCGTTTTGTCTGGAAATCATGGCTCTATTCTCATTACCACCCCCACTCTGTTGTGTAGACCTGTTTTGACTGCGTTCTACACGTTCATTTGTGCACTCCTTCGCAAAGTGGCCATTCTGCTGACAGTTATAACATCGCACTTTTGACTTGTCAAAACCCGGTTTCTCACCAACAAACTTTCTACCTGTCTTCTTCATAAACCTCTTAACCCTTCTCACAATCATCGCCATCTGCCACTGCAGATCCATCTCTTCCAGATCATCCGCATCGATCTGATCATAGTCTTCATCCAATGTTGCAGGATCAACAATCTTACCCTGAATGTAATTTTCATACGAAGCAATGAAAGATGTATAGAGAGCAAACTGTTGTTCAGCAGATTTAACACTCATGGGCATCTTTGAGTAGTTGTTGTTCGAAACACTTGGGGAAAAACTACTCTTGGTTGCTTGAGGTTTAGAAGCATTTGATCCACCAGCTACAAAACACACATCACCATTCATGTTGAGAGATACATGACCTTCATGTGTTGAGTTAGCGCCTGAGTCTCCTTTTGAGTAGTAAGCAGACGATTCAGACTTCGAACTTGAACTTGAGTTAACTTTTGCACCATACATTCCTGGATCCTGAACCTGATCAGTTGGTGTCTCTTTACGAACCATGTTAAGTTCAAAAGTTCTTAGTTTGTTGACTGCTGTTTCCAAGTCATAGTCGGCAAACTCTTTGTCTTCTCTCATCAACACAGTGTACATCTCCCATTTCGGCGGGAGAGCATCAAGAAGCTTTTCAACGATCTCATCTTCTTTGTAAGTAATGGAATAGTTGCTGAGTTCGGTCATCAGATGATAATATCTAGTGATGATATCATCAAGTGATTCATTCTTCAAGTACTTGAACACCGAGAATTGAGTTTTTAGAAGTTTAATCTTTGATGCACGAATCCCCACATTACCCTCAAATCGGTTTTCAAGTGCTTCCCAAAGCTCTCTAGTAGTTTTATACTTTCTGAAGGTGTGTAGAATCTCTTGTGGAAGAGACATTGTTATCGCTGCATGAGCTTTGCTTTCAGCCTCATACATTTTCTTTTCTTCTTCTTCCATCTCTTTGTATTTCTTAACCTAATCACGACCCTCATACTCAGCAGTTGGTGGAATGTAACCATCTTGTATGCACACCCACATTTTAGCATCTTGGTACTTGACATATTGCTCAAACCGATCTTTCCACGCTACAAAATCGGTTCCTTTAAGCATCTTCGGTGCCTTTGTAGCTGAACCCGCTTCCACTTCCATCTTCACCAGTTCCGTAATGTTTATTGAAGACATCTTTCACAAAAACACAAAGAAACCCGAAAAATATAAATTTTATTTTTAACAGTACTGTAGGCGAAGTTGTGGATAACTTCGCTTAAGTCTGAACTTCGCTGATTCTGAACTTCGCTCCCTTTGTTAAATTCGCCTGATTCGGCGAAGTTGTAGATAACTTCGCTTAAGGTAAGCGAACTTGTGAAGTAGGCGAAGTTGTGGGTAACTTCGCTTGAGATAAGCGAACTTGAGAAGGTAGGCGAAGTTGTGGATAACTTCGCTTAACCTTATATCTTCGTCGAAACCCAACGAACAGTGACGGCAACTTCGCCTGATGAACACGAAGTTTTTGCAGGTTTGATTTCTGGATTTTACGAGGTTTGTGAAGGTGTAATGGGTTGTTTATGATGGTAGGAGGTGAGTATAACACAAAAACTCGATAAACACGTCCCGCGAATAGTCGAACGGAACGATTTCTACACCCGCGTGATAATCTCGAACCACAATCACGAGCAAAAGCTCTAATACCAATTGTAGGTTCCCAGCCGGATCTACACGGAATATCTCGTTCTACGTAGGTGCGGAATCCTTACGTAAGACGTTACAAGCGTAGAAGACGATACAAGTTAACACGATCGAACACACGTTACAATAAACACAAACACGTTGTATTGCAACCGAAAACACGTGATACAATGATCACTGATTACACAAACTCTCTGACTCGTAAACTCGAATAATTGATTTATTTACAATACTGCCGTAACCTAGCTGATTATAAAGGCGACAACTTCGCCTGGCATGTTCAGGCGAAGTTGTCCCTAACTTCGCTTAGTTCACAAGTTCGCCTGTATCAGCGAACTTGTGAGCTAACTTCGCTTACATACAAACACAAATCCAAACGACTCGATTACAGACACTATATACAGAACTACTGACATCATGTACCAACAGTTTTTTTCTGTTTCAAGGGTTTATGATTAGATATATGCTGATTTGTACGATTTGCGATCGGTCTGTATATACGTTGGATCGTTAATTGTTAACTCGTTTGCTCTTAGCTTTGATGTATTGATTGCTTGTTAATTTGGTAATTGGATGAGTTTTAGCTAGTAGGATTGTAGGAATTTGTTTTGATCTGTTTCTAGGGTTTATGATTAGATATATGCTAATTTGTACAGTTTGCTGTCGGTCTGTATATACGTTGGATCGTTAACTGTTAATTCGTTTGCTCTTAAATTATATGTATTGCTTGCTTGTTAATCATGTAATTAGATGAGTTTTAGCTAGTAGGATTGTAGGAATTTGTTTTGATCTGTTTCTAGGGTTTATAATTAGATATATGCTGATTTGTACGGTTTGCGGTCAGTCTGTATATACGTTGGATCGTTAACTGTTAATTTGTTTGCTCATAGCTTAGATATAATGATTGCTTGTTAATCAAGTAATTGGATGAGTTTTAGCTAGTAGGATTGTAGGAATTTGTTTTGATCTGTTTCAAGGGTTTATGATTAGATATATGCTGATTTATACGGTTTGCGGTCTATATACGTTGGATCGTTAAATGTTAATTCGTTTTCTCTTACCTTTGATGTATTGATTGCTTTTTAATCACGTAATTGGATGAGTCTTAGCTAGTAGGATTGTAGGAATTTGTTTTGATCTGTTTCTAGGGTTTATAATTAGATATATGCTGATTTGTACGGTTTGCGGTCGGTCTATATATACGTTGGATCGTTAACTGTTAATTCGTTTGCTCATAGCTTAGATGTATTGATTGCTTGTTAATCAGGTAATTGGATGACTTTTAGCTAGTAGGATTGTAGGAATTTTTATTGATCTGTTTCTAGGGTTTATGATTAGATATATGTTAATTTGTTCAGTTTGCTATCTGTCTTTATATACGTTGGATCGTTAACTGTTAATTCGTTTCCTCTTAGCTTTGATGAATTGATTGCTTGTTAATTAGGTAATTGGATGAGTTTTAGCTAGTGGGATTGTAGGAATTTGTTTTGATATATTTCTAGGGTTTATGATTAGATATATGTTGATTTGTACGGTTTGCGATCGTTCTGTATATACGTTGGATCGTTAACTGTTTACTCGTTTGCTCTTAGCTTTGATGTATTGATTGCTAGTTAATCAGGTTATTGGATGAGTTTTAGCTAGTAGGATTGTAGAAATTTGTTTTGATCTGTTTCAAGGGTTTATGATTAGATATATGCTGATTTGTACGGTTTGCGGTCGGTCTGTATATACGTTGGATCGTTAACTGTTAATTCGTTTTTTCTTAGCTTTGATGTATTGATTGCTTGTTAATCACGTAATTGGATCAGTTTTAGCTTGAAGGATTGTAGGAATTTGTTTTGATCTGTTTCTAGGGTTTATAATTAGATTTATGCTGATTTGTACGGTTTGCGGTCGGTCTGTATTTACATTGGATCGTTAACTGTTAATTCGTTTCCTCTTAGCTTTGATGAATTGATTGCTTGTTAATTAGGTAATTGGATGAGTTTTAGCTAGTGGGATTGTAGGAATTTGTTTTGATATATTTCTAGGGTTTATGATTAGATATATGTTGATTTGTACGGTTTGCGATAGGTCTGTATATACGTTGGATCGTTAAATGTTAACTCGTTTGCTCTTAGCTTTGATGTATTGATTGCTTGTTCATCAGGTTATTCGATGAGTTTTAGCTAGTAGGATTGTAGGAATTTGTTTTTATCTGTTTCAAGGGTTTACGATTATATATATGCTGATTTGTACGGTTTGCGGTCGGTCTGTACATACGTTGGATCGTTAACTGTTAATTCGTTTTCTCTTAGCTTTGATGTATTGATTGCTTGTTAATCACGTAATTGGATGAGTTTTAGCTAGTAGGATTGTAGAAATTTGTTTTAATCTGTTTCTAGGGTTTATAATTAGATATATGCTGATTTGTACGGTTTGCGGTCGGTCTGTATATACGTTGGATCGTTAATTGTTAATTCGTTTGCTCATAGCTTAGATGTATTGATTGCTTGTTAATCTGGTAATTGGATGAGTTTTAGCTGTTTTCATCTGTTTCTAGGGTTTATGATTAGATATATGCTGATTTGTACAGTTTGGGGTTGGTCTGTATATACGTTGGATAGTTAACTTTTAATTCGTTTGCTCTTAGCTTTAATATATTGATTTCTTGTTAATTAGTTAATTGGCTGACTTTTAGCTAGTAGGATTGTAGGAATTTGTATTGATATGTTTCTAGGGTTTATGATTAGATATATGTTGATTTTTAAGGTTTGCGATCACTTTGTATATATGTTGAATCGTTAACTGTTAATTCGTTTGCTCTTAGCTTTGATGTATTGATTGCTTGTTAATCAGGTTATTGGATGAGTTTTAGCTAGTAGGATTGTAGGAATTTGTTTTTATCTGTTTCAAGGGTTTACGATTATATATACGCTGATTTGTACGGTTTGCGGTCGGTCTGTATATACGTTGGATCGTTAATTGTTAATTCGTTTTCTCTTACCTTTGATGTATTGATTTCTTGTTAATCACGTAATTGGATGAGTTTTAGCTTGAAGGATTGTAGGAATTTGTTTTGATTTGTTTCTAGGGTATATAATTAGATATATGCTGAATTGTACGGTTTGCGGTCGGTCTGTATATACGTTGGATCTTTAACTGTTAATTCGTTTGCTCATAGCTTAGATGTATTGATTGCTTGTTAATCAGGTAATTGGATGACTTTTAGCTAGTAGGATTGTAGAAATTTTTATTGATCTGTTTCTAGGATTTATGATTAGATATATGTTAATTTGTACAGTTTGCTATCGGTCTTTATATACGTTGGATCGTTAACTGTTAATTCGTTTGCTCTTAGGTTTGATGTATTGATTGCTTGTTAATCATGTAATTTGATGAGTTTTAGCTAGTAGGATTGTAGGAATTTGTTTTGATCTGTTTTTAGGGTTTATGATTAGATATATGATGATTTATACGGTTTGCGGTCAGTATGTATATACGTTGGATCGTTAACTGCTAATATGTTTGCTCTTAGCTTTGATGTATTGATTGCTAGTTAATCAGGTTATTGGATGAGTTTTTGCTAGTAGGATTGTAGAAATTTGTCTTGATCTGTTTCAAGGGTTTATGATAAGATATATGCTGATTTGTATGGTTTGCGGTCGGTCTGTATATACGTTGGATCGTTAACTGTTAATTCGTTTTTTCTTAGCTTTGATGTATTGATTGCTTGTTAATCACGTAATTGGATCAGTTTTAGCTTGAAGGATTGTAGGAATTTGTTTTGATCTGTTTCTAGGGTTTATAATTAGATTTATGCTGATTTGTACGGTTTGCGGTCGGTCTGTATTTACATTGGATCGTTAACTGTTAATTCGTTTCCTCTTAGCTTTGATGAATTGATTGCTTGTTAATTAGGTAATTGGATGAGTTTTAGCTAGTGGGATTGTAGGAATTTGTTTTGATATATTTCTAGGGTTTATGATTAGATATATGTTGATTTGTACGGTTTGCGATAGGTCTGTATATACGTTGGATCGTTAAATGTTAACTCGTTTGCTCTTAGCTTTGATGTATTGATTGCTTGTTCATCAGGTTATTGGATGAGTTTTAGCTAGTAGGATTGTAGGAATTTGTTTTTATCTGTTTCGAGGGTTTACGATTATATATATGCTGATTTGTACGGTTTGCGGTCAGTCTGTACATACGTTGGATCGTTAACTGTTAATTCGTTTAATCTTAGGTTTGATGTATTGATTGCTTGTTAATCATGTAATTAGATGAGTTTTAGCTAGTAGGATTGTAGAAATTTGTTTTGATCTATTTCTATGTTTATAATTAGATATATGCTGATTTGTACGGTTTGCAGTCGGTCTGTATACACGTTGGATCGTTAACTGTTAATTCGTTTGCTCATAGCTTAGATGTATTGATTGCTTGTTAATCAGGTAATTGGATGAGTTTTAGCTGTTTTCATCTGTTTCTAAAGTTTATGATTCGATATATGCTGATTTGTACAGTTTGCGGTCGGTCTGTATATACGTTGGATAGTTAACTTTTAATTCGTTTGCTCTTAGCTTTGATATATTGATTTCTTGTTAATTAGTTAATTGGATGACTTTTAGCTAGTACGATTGTAGGAATTTGTATTGATCTGTTTCTAGGGTTTATGATTAGATATATGTTGATTTTTAAGGTTTGCGATCAGTATGTATATACGTTGAATCGTTAACTGTTAATTCGTTTGCTCTTAGCTTTAATGTATTGATTGCTTGTTAATCAGGTTATTGGATGAGTTTTAGCTAGAAGGATTGTAGGAATTTGTTTTTTTCAGTTTCAAGGGTTTACGATAATATATATGCTGATTTGTACGGTTTGCGGTCGGTCTGTATATACGTTGGATCGTTAACTATTAATTCGATTTCTCTTAGCTTTGATGAATTGATTGCTTGTTAATCATGTAATTGGATGAGTTTTAGCTTGTAGGATTGTAGGAATTTGTTTTGATCTGTTTCTAGGGTTTATAATTAGATTTATGCTGATTTTTACGGTTTGCGGTCGGTCTGTATTTACGTTGGATCGTTAACTGTTAATTCGTTTGCTCTTAGCTTTGATGTATTGATTGCTTGTTAATTAGGTAATTGGATGAGTTTTTGCTAGTGGGATTGTAGGAATTTGTTTTTCTTTGTTTCTAGGGTTTATGATTAGATATACGCTGATTTGTATGGTTTGCGGTCGGTCTGTATATACGTTGGATCGTTAACTGTTAACTCGTTTGCTCTTAGCTTTGATGTACTGATTGCTTGTTAATCAGGTAATTGAATGAGTTTTAGCTAGTAGGATTGTAGGAATTTGTTTTGATCTGTTTCTAGGGTTTATGATTAGATATATGCTAATTTGTACAGTTTGCGGTCGGTCTGTATATACGTTGGATCGTTAACTGTTAATTCGTTTGGTCTTAGGTTTGATTTATTGATTGCTTGTTAATCATGTAATTAGATGAGTTTTAGCTAGTAGGATTGTAGGAATTTGTTTTGATCTGTTTCTAAGGTTTGTAATTAGATATATGCTGATTTGTACGGTTTGCGGTCAGTCTGTATATACGTTGGATCGTTAACTCTTAATTCGGTTGCTCTTAGCTTTGATGTATTGATTGCTTGTTAATCAGGTAATTGGATGAGTTTTAGCTAGTAGGATTGTAGGAATTTGTTTTCATCTGTTTCTAGGGTTTATAATTAGATATATGCTGATTTGTACGGTTTGCGGTCGGTCTGTATATACGTTGGATCGTTAACTGTTAATTCGTTTGCTCATAGCTTAGATGTATTGATTGCTTGTTAATCATATAATTGGATGAGTTTTAGCTGTTTTCATCTGTTTCTAGGGTTTATGATTAGATATATGCTGATTTGTACAGTTTGCGGTCGGTCTGTATATACGTTGGATAGTTAACTTTTAATTCGTTTGCTCTTAGCTTTGATATATTGATTTCATGTTAATTAGTTAATTGGCAGAATTTTAGCTAGTAGGATTGTAGGAATTTGTATTGATCTGTTTCTAGGGTTTATGATTAGATATATGTTGATTTTTCAGGTTTGCGATCAATATGTATATACGTTGAATCGTTAACTGTTAATTTGTTTGCTCTTAGCTTTGATGTATTGATTGCTTGTTAATCAGGTTATTGGATGAGTTTTAGCTAGTAGGATTGTAGGAATTTGTTTTTATCTGTTTCAAGGGTTTACGATTATATATATGCTAATTTGTACAGTTTGCAGTCGGTCTGTATATACGTTGGATCGTTAACCGTTAATTCGTTTTCTCTTAGCTTTGATGTATTGATTGCTTGTTAATCACGTAATTGGATGAGTTTTAGCTTGAAGGATTGTAGGAATTTGTTTTGATCTGTTTCTAGGGTTAATAATTTGATATATGCTGATTTGTACGGTTTGCGGTCGGTCTGTATATAAGTTGGATCGTTAACTGTTAATTCGTTTGCCCATAGCTTAGATGTATTGATTGCTTTTTAATCAAGTAATTGGATGACTTTTAGCTAGTAGGATTGTAGGAATTTTTATTGATCTGTTTCTAGGGTTTATGATTAGATATATGTTAATTTGTACAGTTTGCTATCGGTCTTTATATACGTTGAAACGTTAACTGTTAATTTGTTTGCTCTTAGGTTTGATGTATTGATTGCTTGTTAATCATGTAATTTGATGAGTTTTAGCTAGTAGGATTGTAGGAATTTGTTTTGATCTATTTTTAGGGTTTATGATTAGATATATGATGATTTATACGGTTTGCGGTCAGTATGTATATACGTTGGATCGTTAACTGTTAATATGTTTGCTATTAGCTTTGATGTATTGATTGCTAGTTAATCAGGTTATTGGATGAGTTTTAGCTAGTAGGATTGTAGAAATTTGTTTTAATCTGTTTCAAGGGTTTATGATTAGATATATGCTGATTTGTACGGTTTGAGGTCGGTCTGTATATACGTTGGATCGTTAACTGTTAATTCGTTTTTTCTTTGCTTTGATGTATTAATTGCTTGTTAATCACGTAATTGGATGAGTTTTAGCTTGTAGGATTGTAGGAATTTGTTTTGATCTGTTTCTAGGGTTTATAATTAGATTTATGCTGATTTGTACGGTTTGCGGTCGGTCTGTATTTACATTGGATCGTTAACTGTTAATTCGTTTCCTCTTAGCTTTGATGTATTGATTGCTTGTTAATTAGGTAATTGGATGAGTTTAGCTAGTAGGATTATAGGAATTTGTTTTGATATATTTCTAGGGTTTATGATTAGATATATGCTAATTGGTACAGTTTGCGGTCGGTCTGTATATACGTTGGATCATTAACTGTTAATTCGTTTGCTCTTAGGTTTGATGTATTGATTGCTTGTTAATCATGTAATTAGATGAGTTTTAGCTAGTTGGATTGTAGAAATTTGTTTTGATCTATTTCTAGGGTTTATAATTAGATATATGCTGATTTATATGGTTTGCGGTCGGTCTGTATATACGTTGGATCGTTAACTGTTAATTCGTTTGCTCATAGCTTAGATGTATTGATTGCTTGTTAATCAGATAATTGGATGAGTTTTAGCTGTTTTCATCTGTTTCTCGGGTTTATGATTAGATATATGCTGATTTGTACAGTTTGCAGTCGGTCTGTATATACGTTGGATAGTTAACTTTTAATTCGTTTTTTCTTAGCTTTGATGTATTGATTGCTTGTTAATCACGTAATTGGATGAGTTTTAGCTTGTAGGATTGTAGGAATTTGTTTTGATCTGTTTCTAGGGTTTATAATTAGATTTATGCTGATTTGTACGGTTTGCGGTCGGTCTGTATTTACATTGGATCGTTAACTGTTAATTCGTTTCCTCTAAGCTTTGATGTATTGATTGCTTGTTAATTAGGTAATTGGATGAGTTTTAGCAAGTGAGATTGTAGGAATTTGTTTTGATATATTTCTAGGGTTTATGATTAGATATATGTTGATTTGTACGGTTTGCGATCGGTCTGTTTATACGTTGGATCGTTAACTGTTAACTCGTTTGCTCTTAGCTTTGATGTATTGATTGCTTGTTAATCAGGTAATTGGATGAGTTTTAGCTAGTAGGATTATAGGAATTTGTTTTGATCTATTTCTAGGGTTTATGATTAGATATATGCTGATTTGTACGGTTTGCGGTCGGTCTGTATTTACGTTGGATCGTTAACTGTTAATTCGTTTGCTCTTAGCTTTGATGTATTGATTGCTTGTTAATCATGTAATTAGATGAGTTTTAGCTAGTAGGATTGTAGGAATTTTTTTTGATCTGTTTCTAGGGTTTATAATTAGATATATGCTGATTTGTACGGTTTGCGGTCGGTCTGTATATACGTTGGATCGTTAACTGTTAATTCTTGCTCTTAGCTTTGATGTATTGATTGCTTGTTAATCAGGTAATTGGATGAGTTTTAGCTAGTAGGATTGTAGGAATTTGTTTTCATCTGTTTCTAGGGTTTATGATTAGATATATGCTGACTTGTACATTTGGCGGTCCGTCTGTATATACGTTGGATCGTTAACTGTTAATTCATTTGCTCTTAGCTTTGATATATTGATTGGTTGTTAATTAGGTAATTGGATGACTTTTAGCTAGTAGAGTTGTAGGAATTTGTATTGATCTGTTTCTAGGATTTATGATTAGATATATGCTGATTTTTAAGATTTGCGGTCAGTATGTATATACGCTGAATCATTAACTGTTAATTCGTTTGCTCTTAGCTTTGTTGTATTGATTGCTTGTTAATCAGGTAATTGAATGAGTTTTAGCTTGTAGGATTATAGGAATTTGCTTTGATCTGTTTCTAGGGTTTATGATTAGATATATGCTGATTTGTACGGTTTGCGGTCGGTCTGTATATACGTTGGATCGTTAACTGTTAATTCGTTTGCTCTTAGGTTTGATGTATTGATTGCTTGTTAATCATGTAATTAGATGAGTTTTAGCTAGTAGGATTGTAGCAATTTGTTTTGATCTGTTTCTAGGGTTTATAATTAGATATATGCTGATTTGTACGGTTTGCGGTCGGTCTGTATATACGTTGGATCGTTAACTGTTAATTCGTTTGCTCATAGCTTAGATGTATTGATTTCTTGTTAATCAGGTAATTGGATGAGTTTTAGCTGTTTTCATCTGTTTCTAGGGTTTATGATTAGATATATGCTGATTTGTACAGTTTGCGGTCGGTCTGTATATACGTTGGATAGTTAACTTTTAATTTGTTTGCTCTTAGCTTTGATATATTGATTTCTTGTTAATTTGTTAATTGGATGACTTTTAGCTAGTAGGATTGTAGGAATTTGTATTGATCTGTTTCTAGGGTTTATGATTAGATATATGTTGATTTTTAAGGTTTGCGATCAGTATGTATATACGTTGAATCGTTAACTGTTAATTCGTTTGCTCTTAGCTTTGATGTATTGATTGCTTGTTAATCAGGTTATTGGATCAGTTTTAGCTAGTAAGATTGTAGGAATTTATTTTTTTTTTGTTTCAAGGGTTTACGATTATATATATGCTGAATTGTACGGTTTGCGGTCGGTCTGTAAATTCGTTGGATCGTTAACTGTTAATTCGTTTTCTCTTAGCTTTGATGTATTGATTGCTTGTTAATCACGTAGTTGGATGAGTTTTAGCAAGTAGGATTATAGGAATTTGTTTTGATCTGTTTCTAGGGTTTATGATTAGATATATGCTGATTTGTACGGTTTGTGGTCGGTCTGTATATACGTTGGATCGTTAGCTGTTAATTCGTTTGCTCTTAGGTTTGATGTATTGATTGCTTGTAAATCATGTAATTAGATGAGTTTTAGCTAGTAGGATTGTAGCAATTTGTTTTGATCTGTTTCTAGGGTTTATAATTAGATTTATGCTGATTTGTACGGTTTGCGGTCGGTCTGTATTTACATTGGATCGTTAACTGTTAATTCGTTTCCTCTAAGCTTTGATGTATTGATTGCTTGTTAATTAGGTAATTGGATGAGTTTTAGCAAGTGAGATTGTAGGAATTTGTTTTGATATATTTTCTAGGGTTTATGATTAGATATATGTTGATTTGTACGGTTTGCGATCGGTCTGTTTATACGTTGGATCGTTAACTGTTAACTCGTTTTCTCTTAGCTTTGATGTATTGATTGCTTGTTAATCAGGTAATTGGATGAGTTTTAGCTAGTAGGATTATAGGAATATGTTTTGATCTATTTCTAGGGTTTATGATTAGATATATGCTGATTTGTACGGTTTGTGGTCGGTCTGTATATACGTTGGATCGTTAACTGTTAATTCGTTTGCTCTTAGCTTTGATGTATTGATTGCTTGTTAATCAGGTTATTGGATGAGTTTTAGCTAGTAAGATTGTAGGAATTTATTTTTTTCTGTTTCAAGGGTTTACGATTATATATATGCTGAATTGTACGGTTTGCGGTCGGTCTGTATATTCGTTGGATCGTTAACTGTTAATTCGTTTTCTCATAGCTTTAATGTATTGATTGCTTGTTAATCACGTAATTGGATGAGTTTTAGCTTGTAGGATTGTAGGAATTTGTTTTGATCTGTTTCTAGAGTTTATAATTAGATTTATGCTGATTTGTACGGTTTGCGGTAGGTCTGTATTTACGTTGGATCGTTAACTGTTAATTCGTTTGTTCTTAGATTTGATGTATTGATTGCTTGTTAATTATGTAATTGGATGAGTTTTTGCTTGTAGTATTGTAGGAATTTGTTTTGCTATGTTTCTAGGGTTTATGATTAGATATATGCCGATTTTTATGGTTTGCGGTCGGTCTGTATCTACGTTGCGTCGTTAACTGTTAACTCGTTTGCTCTTAGCTTTGATGTATTGATTGCTTGTTAATCAGGTAATGGAATGAGTTTTAGCTAGTAGGATTGTAGGAATTTGTTTTGATGTGTTTCTAGGGTTTATGATTAGATATATGCTAATTTGTACAGTTTGCGGTCGGTCTGTATATACGTTGGATCGTTAACTGTTAATTCATTTGGTCTTAGGTTTGATGTATTGATTGTTTGTTAATCATGTAATTAGATGAGTTTTAGCTAGTAGGATTGTAGGAATTTGTTTTGATCTGTTTCTAGGGTTTATAATTAGATATATGCTGATTTGTTGATTTGCGGTCAGTCTGTATATACGTTGGATCGTTAACTGTTAATTCGGTTGCTCTTAGCTTTGATGTATTGATTGCTTGTTAATCAGGTAATTGGATGAGTTTTAGCTAGTAGGATTGTAGGAATTTGTTTTGCTATGTTTCTAGGGTTTATGATTAGATATATGCCGATTTTTATGGTTTGCGGTCGGTCTGTATATACGTTGCGTCGTTAACTGTTAACTCGTTTGCTCTTAGCTTTGATGTATTGATTGCTTGTTAATCAGGTAATGGAATGAGTTTTAGCTAGTAGGATTGTAGGAATTTGTTTTGATGTGTTTCTAGGGTTTATGATTAGATATATGCTAATTTGTACAGTTTGCGGTCGGTCTGTATATACGTTGGATCGTTAACTGTTAATTCATTTGGTCTTAGGTTTGATGTATTGATTGTTCGTTAATCATGTAATTAGATGAGTTTTAGCTAGTAGGATTGTAGGAATTTGTTTTGATCTGTTTCTAGGGTTTATAATTAGATATATGCTGATTTGTACGGTTTGCGGTCAGTCTGTACATACGTTGGATCGTTAACTGTTAATTCGGTTGCTCTTAGCTTTGATGTATTGATTGCTTGTTAATCAGGTAATTGGATGAGTTTTAGCTAGTAGGATTGTAGGAATTTGTTTTCATCTGTTTCTAGTGTTTATGATTAGATATATGCAGATTTGTACATTTTGCGGTCCTTCTGTATATACGTTGGATCGTTAACTGTTAATTTGTTTGCTCTTAGCTTTGATATATTGATTGTTTGTTAATTAGGTAACTGGATGACTTTTATCAAGTAGATATGTAGGAATTTGTATTGATCTGTTTCTAGGGTTTATGATTAGATATATGCAGATTTTTACGGTTTGCGGTCAGTATGTATATACGTTGGATCGTTAACTGTTAATTCGTTTTCTCTTAGCTTTGATGTATTAATTGCTTGTTAATCACTTAATTGGATGAGTTTTAACTTGTAGGATTGTAGGAATTTGATTTGATCTGTTTCTAGGGTTTATAATTAGATTTATGCTGATTTGTACGGTTTGCAGTCGGTCTGTATTTACATTGGATCGTTAACTGTTAATTCATTTCCTCTTAGCTTTGATGTATTGATTGCTTGTTAATTAGGTAATTGGTTGAGTTTTAGCAAGTGGGATTGTAGGAATTTGTTTTGATATGTTTTTAGGGTTTATGATTAGATATATGCTGATTTGTACGGTTTGCGGTCAGTATGTATATACGTTGGATCGTTAACTGTTAATTCGTTTTCTCTTAGCTTTGATGTATTGATTGCTTGTTAATCACGTAATTGTATGAGTTTTAGCTTGTAGGATTGTAGGAATTTGTTTTGATCTGTTTCTAGGGTTTATAATTAGATTTATGCTGATTTGTACGGTTTGCTGTCGGTTTGTATTTACATTGGATCGTTAACTGTTAATTCGTTTCCTCTTAGCTTTGATGTATTGATTGCTTGTTAATTAGGTAATTGGATGAGTTTTTGCAAGTGGGATTTTAGGAATTTGTATTGATCTGTTTCTAGGGTTTATGATTAGATATATGCTGATTTTTACGGTTTGCGGTCAGTATGTATATACGTTGGATCGTTAACTGTTAATTCGTTTTCTCTTAGCTTTGATGTATTGATTGCTTGTTAATCACGTAATTGGATGAGTTTTAGCTTGTAGGATTGTAGGAATTTGTTTTGATCTGTTTCTAGGGTTTATAATTAGATTTATGCTGATTTGTACGGTTTGCGGTCGGTCTGTATTTACGTTGGATCGTTAACTGTTAATTCGTTTGCTCTTAGCTTTGATGTATTGATTGCTTGTTAACTAGGTAATTGGATGAGTTTTTGCTAGTGGGATTGTAGGAATTTGTTTTGCTATGTTTCTAGGGTTTATGATTACATATATGCTGATTTGTACGGTTTGCGGTTGGTCTATATATACGTAGGATCGTTAACTGTTAACTCGTTTGCTCTTAACTTTGATGTATTGATTGCTTGTTAATTAGGTAATTGAATGAGTTTTAGCTAGTAGGATTGTAGGAATTTGTTTTGATCTGTTTCTAGGGTTTATGATTAGATATATGCTAATTTGTACAGTTTGCGGTCGGTCTGAATATATGTTGGATCGTTAACTGTTAATTCGTTTGGTCTTAGGTTTGATGTAATGATTGCTTGTTAATCATGTAATTAGATGAGTTTTAGCTAGTAGGATTGTAGGAATTTTTTTTGATCTGTTTCTAGGGTTTATAATTAGATATATGCTGATTTGTACGGTTTGCGGTCGGTCTGTATATACGTTGGATCGTTAACTGTTAATTCGTTTGCTCTTAGCTTCTTATGTATTGATTGCTTGTTAATCAGGTAATTGGATGAGTTTTAGCTAGTAGGATTGTAGGAATTTGTTTTCATCTGTTTCTAGGGTTTATGATTAGATATATGCTGACTTGTACATTTTGCGGTCCGTCTGTATATACGTTGGATCGTTAACTGTTAATTCATTTGCTCTTAGCTTTGATATATTGATTGGTTGTTAATTAGGTAATTGGATGACTTTTAGCTAGTAGAGTTGTAGGAATTTGTATTGATCTGTTTCTAGGGTTTATGATTAGATATATGCTGATTTTTATGATTTGCGGTCAGTATGTATATACGCTGGATCGTTAACTGTTAATTCGTTTGCTCTTAGCTTTGATGTATTGATTGCTTGTTAATCAGGTTATTGGATGAGTTTTAGCTAGTAGGATTGTAGGAATTTATTTTGATCGGTTTCAGGTTTTATGATTAGATATAGGCTGATTTGTACGGTTTGCGGTCGGTTTGTATATACGTTGGATCGTTAACTGTTAACTCGTTTGCTCTTAGCTTTGATGTATTGAATGCTTGTTAATCAGGTAATTGGATGAGTTTTAGCTAGTAGGATTGTAATAATTTGTTTTGATCTGTTTCTAGGGTTTATGATTAGATATATGCTAATTTGTACAATTTGCGGTCGGTCTGTATATACGTTGGATCGTTAACTGTTAATTCGTTTGCTCTTAGGTTTGACGTATTGATTGCTTGTTAATCATGTAATTAGATGAGTTTTAGCTAGTAGGATTGTAGGAATTTGTTTTGTTCTGTTTCTAGGGTTTATAATTAGATATATGCTGATTTGTATGGTTTGCGGTCGATCTTTATATACGTTGGATCGTTAACTGTTAATTCGTTTGCTCTTAGCTTAGATGTATTGATTGCTTGTTAATCAGGTAATTGGATGAGTTTTAGCTAGTAGGATTGTAGGAATTTGTTTTCATCTGTTTCTAGGGTTTATGATTAGATATATGTTGATTTGTACAGTTCGCGGTCCGTCTGTATATACGTTGGATCGTTAATTGTTAATTCGTTTGCTTTTTGCTTTGATATATTGATTGTTTGTTAATTAGGTAATTGGATGACTTTTAGCTAGTAGGTTTATAGGAATTTGTATTGATCTGTTTCTAGGGTCTATGATTTGATATATGCTGATTCTTACGGTTTACGGTCAGTATGTATATACCTTGGGTCGTTAACTGTTAATTCGTTTGCTCTTAGCTTTGATGTATTGATTGCATGTTAATCAGGTTATTGGGTGAGTTTTAGCTAGTAGGATTGGAGGAATTTTTTTTATCTGTTTCAATGGTTTATGATTAGATATATGCTGATTTGTACGGTTTGCGGTCGGTCTGTATATACGTTGGATCGTTAACTGTTAATTCATTTTCTCTTAGCTTTGATGTATTGATTGCTTGTTAATCAAGTAATTGGATGAGTTTTACCTTGTAGGATTGTAGGAATTTGTTTTGATCTGTTTCGAGAGTTTATAATTAGATTTATGCTGATTTGTACGGTTTGCTGTCGGTCTGTATTTACGTTTGATCGTTAACTGTTAATTCGTTTGCTCTTAGCTTTGATGTATTGATTACTTGTTAATTAGGTAATTTGATGAGTTTTAGCTAGTGAGATTGTTGGAATTTGTTTTGATATGTTTCTAGGGTTTATGATTAGATATATGCTGATTTGTACGGTTTGCGGTCGGTCTGTATATACGTTGGATCGTTAACTGTTAATTCGTTTGCTCTTAGCTTCGATGTATTAATTGCTTGTTAATCTGGTAATTGGATGAGTTTTAGCTAGTAGGATTGTAGGAATTTTTTTTGATCTGTTTCTTGGGTTTAAGATTAGATATATGCTAATTTGTAGGTTTGCGGTCGGTCTGTATATACGTTGGATCGTTAACTGTTAATTCATTTTCTCTTAGCTTTGATATATTGATTGGTTGTTAATTAGGTAATTGGATGACTTTTAGCTAGTAGAGTTGTAGGAATTTGTATTGATCTGTTTCTAGGGTTTATGATTAGATATATGCTGATTTTTATGATTTGCGGTCAGTATGTATATACGCTGGATCGTTAACTGTTAATTCGTTTGCTCTTAGCTTTGATGTATTGATTGCTTGTTAATCAGGTTATTGGATGAGTTTTAGCTAGTAGGATTGTAGGAATTTATTTTGATCGGTTTCAGGTTTTATGATTAGATATAGGCTGATTTGTACGGTTTGCGGTCGGTTTGTATATACGTTGGATCGTTAACTGTTAACTCGTTTGCTCTTAGCTTTGATATATTGAATGCTTGTTAATCAGGTAATTGGATGAGTTTTAGCTAGTAGGATTGTAATAATTTGTTTTGATCTGTTTCTAGGGTTTATGTTTAGATATATGCTAATTTGTACAATTTGCGGTCGGTCTGTATATACGTTGGATCGTTAACTGTTAATTCGTTTGCTCTTAGGTTTGATGTATTGATTGCTTGTTAATCATGTAATTAAATGAGTTTTAGCTAGTAGGATTGTAGGAATTTGTTCTGATCTGTTTCTAGGGTTTATAATTAGATATATGCTGATTTGTATGGTTTGCGGTCGATCTTTATATACGTTGGATCGTTAACTGTTAATTCGTTTGCTCTTAGCTTAGATGTATTGATTGCTTGTTAATCAGGTAATTGGATGAGTTTTAGCTAGTAGGATTGTAGGAATTTGTTTTCATCTGTTTCTAGGGTTTATGATTAGATATATGCTGATTTGTACAGTTCGCGGTCCGTCTGTATATACGTTGGATCGTTAATTGTTAATTCGTTTGCTCTTAGCTTTGATATATTGATTGTTTGTTAATTAGGTAATTGGATGACTTTTAGCTAGTAGGTTTATAGGAATTTGTATTGATCTGTTTCTAGGGTTTATGATTTGATATATGCTGATTCTTACGGTTTACGGTCAGTATGTATATACCTTGGGTCGTTAACTGTTAATTCGTTTGCTCTTAGCTTTGATGTATTGATTGCATGTTAATCAGGTTATTGGGTGAGTTTTAGCTAGTAGGATTGGAGGAATTTTTTTTATCTGTTTCAATGGTTTATGATTAGATATATGCTGATTTGTACGGTTTGCGGTCGGTCTGTATATACGTTGGATCGTTAACTGTTAATTCATTTTCTCTTAGCTTTGATGTATTGATTGCTTGTTAATCAAGTAATTGGATGAGTTTTACCTTGTAGGATTGTAGGAATTTGTTTTGATCTGTTTCGAGAGTTTATAATTAGATTTATGCTGATTTGTACGGTTTGCTGTCGGTCTGTATTTACGTTTGATCGTTAACTGTTAATTCGTTTGCTCTTAGCTTTGATGTATTGATTACTTGTTAATTAGGTAATTTGATGAGTTTTAGCTAGTGAGATTGTTGGAATTTGTTTTGATATGTTTCTAGGGTTTATGATTAGATATATGCTGATTTGTACGGTTTGCGGTCGGTCTGTATATACGTTGGATCGTTAACTGTTAATTCGTTTGCTCTTAGCTTCGATGTATTAATTGCTTGTTAATCTGGTAATTGGATGAGTTTTAGCTAGTAGGATTGTAGGAATTTTTTTTGATCTGTTTCTTGGGTTTAAGATTAGATATATGCTAATTTGTAGGTTTGCGGTCGGTCTGTATATACGTTGGATCGTTAACTGTTAATTCATTTTCTCTTAGCTTTGATATATTGATTGCTTGTTAATTACGTAATTGGATGAGTTTTAGCTTGTAGGATTGTAGGAATTTGTTTTGATCTGTTTCTAGGGTTTATAATTAGATTTATGCTGATTTGTACGGTTTGTGGTCGGTCTGTATATACGTTGGATCGTTAACTTTTAATTCGTTTGCTCTTAGCGTTGATGTATTGATTGCTTGTTAATCAGGTAATTGGATGAGTTTTAGCTAGTAGGATTGTAGGAATTTGTTTTGATATGTTTCTAGGGTTTATGATTAGATATATGCTGATTTGTACTGTTTGCGGTCGGTCTGTATATACGTTGGATCGTTAACTGTTAATTCGTTTGCTCTTAGCTTTGATGTATTGATTGCTTGTTAATCAGGTAATTGGATGAGTGTTAGCTAGTAGGATTGTAGGAATTAGGTTAATTGATTATGAATTATGGATTTAAGCATAGTTGATTGATGTATAGGAAATTGTTGTACACCGTTGATCGTTTAAGCTCTGTCGATTATGTGTGTTTTGATCTGTTGTGAGGGTTTATGAGTTGAGTTATATGCTAATTAATTCGGATGGTTTATATATCTATATGTTTATATATATGTCTGTGTGTGTATTTATTATCTTCGCCTGATCCTGACTTTGTAAATGTTATTGTTTTGAGTTTCGTCTGTTATTCGATTGATATACATGCTGATTTGTTCTGATATGATATACATATTTTTTTTAGTTTTATGTATATTGAATGTTGGTTGTGTATTATTATAGTATATCTAGATTTTAGAGTTTTCTCGAGTCTGAAATTAGTAATAACATATTATATTTTAAGTTACTGAAACAGAGTTAAAAGTGTATTAATGTTTATGTTTTGAAAATTTTCATGTTATTTTGTTGGAATTGTTTAACACTAAGTTTTTTGGTTAGTATTATAACATAATTTCTTGATGCAGGCTAATCAAAAAAGGAAGGAAGGAGATGCGTTGAGGCAAAAAAATGATTTTAATATGTTCCGACTAAAGTAAGTTATAAAATGTTTATTTTTATTCGATTATTCTTTTATTTTGGTTCTTGTTTTATTTTATTTTCTTTTTTTTTATAAAATGCGTGAACAAATTGCAAGCAATAAACATGGTGAAAGATCACATTGAGTTAAGTGAAAAATGGCAAAGTAAGTGTATAATTTATTATTAATATTATTATTATTATTATAACTCAAACCTTTATTTTCTTAATTCACTTTTTTACTTTTGTAGACTAATTGTCCAACATCGGCACATTTGTTGTTCCTTGTTTTTTGATATTTAGTTTTGACGGAGTTCACAATAGTCACCGGTAAAGTTGGTGGCGATCACGGACGTGCAGTTTTAAAACCCGCGGTATTCCTATTGCTGCTATACTACATTATTATTATTATTATTTATTTATTTTTGTTATTTTCTAACTGTAGGTTGAATAACTTTTAAAAGAAAAGAATATGAAGTATGATCTAGACAACTCAGGAGGAGCTTTTGTGGTTAAGTTGAGAGAATGGAAAGAGTAAATGTTATGCTATATGCTTGATCTCTTTTTAATTTGTACGAGTAAATGTTCCATACCAAACAAACGCAGTTAGACCGCTATGCCAAGCAAAAAACTTGTAATCTGTTCAAAAATAAAAAGTAGCATTGATGGAGCGTAATTTTCCTTAGGATGGCCAACAAGTTCAACAGTTAAATCGCAAAGTATGCTTCTCTGGTCAACTAAAGACAATATGTATGTTTTGATCTGTTTCTAGGGTTTATGATTAGATATATGCTGATTTGTACGGTTTGCGGTCGGTCTGTATATACGTTGGATCGTTAATTGTTAATTCACTTGCTCTTAGCTTTGATGTATTGATTGCTTGTTAATTAGGTAATTGAAAGAGTTTTAGCTAGTAGGATTGTAGGAATTTGTTTTGATATGTTTTTAGGGTTTATGATTAGATATACGTTGGATCGTTAACTATTAATTCGTTTGTTCTTAGTGTTGATGTATTGATTGCTTGTTAATCAGGTAATTGGATGAGTTTTAGCTAGTAGGATTGTAGGAATTTGTTTTGATCTATTTATAGGATTTATGATTAGATATATGCTGATTTGTACTGTTTGCGGTCGGTCTGTATATACGTTGGATCGTTAACTGTTAATTCGTTTGCTCTTAGCTTTGATGTATTGATTGCTTATTAATCAGGTAATTGGATGAGTTTAGCTAGTAGGATTGTAGGAATTAGGTTAATTGATTATGATTTAGGGATTTAAGCAAATTTGATTGATATATAGGAAATTGTTGTACACCGTTGATCGTTTTAGCTCTGTCGATTTTGTGTGTTTTGATCTGTTGTGAGGGTTTATGAGTTGAGTTATATGCAAATTAATTCGGATGGTTTATATATCTATATGTTTATATATATATATATGTCTGTGTGTGTATTTATTATCTTCGCCTGATCCTGACTTTGTAATTGTTATAGTTTTGGGTTTTGTCTGTTATTCGATTGATATACATGTTGATTTGTTCTGATATGATATACACATTTTTTTTAGTTTTGTGTATATTGAATGTAGGTTGTGTATTATTATAGTATATCTAGATTTGAGAGTTTTCTAGAGTCTGAAATTAGTAATAACATATTCTGTTTTAACTTACTGAATGTTAGTTGCATTTCTTGGCATGTTTTATAACACTTAAACATTAAATTTTCGCCATATATAATGCGTTTATCGTACATATATCACATTATTTTGTGAAACGTTTGATTTTGTGTAACGGAATCTACTTTGGATTGTTTTTGTCGTTTTGTAGGGGTGGAGCGATCGTGATCGTGATCGTGAGTGACAACTGGTCTTGGAAAGAACTGAAAGTGTTCAAGAGGAAATGGGGCTAATACGTAAATAGAATCCAATTCAGAACTTGTGGAATTTACGTTGGCTACTACACCAAATAAAAGAATTAAAAATGGGCCTGAAGATAATTATTGTTATGAGATTAAATTTTTATTTGGGCTAGAGAATAACAACTTGGGCTATAAAGTTGATGATAAGACTTCAAGAGAGGGATCCTATCTTTCTTTCTGGTGATCACGACGTCAGGGAGAAAGAAAAAGCAACAAGAAATTTTGGTTTTGTTTAGTAAGATTTTTTATGTTTTCTTTCATATTTACTTTGATTGTTTTAGCCACCATGCCCGGCTAAACCAATTTAGTTTCAACACTAGGGTATTTTGATTTTGATTCAAAACTTATGTGAAACAGTTATGTGATTCGTTTGTTTAATCGGTTTTTTTGTGTGATTCTTGATCTTTAACCTGGTTCTATTCCGGTATATATTAGATTGTTAATAAACCTGATCAACTTATTAATTTTTCTAATAAATTTCATCAATATTTAAAACCCAAATAAGTTTTTAAGTTTTGGTAAAAGGAACAAATAATGTTTTGAGTTTGTCTATGAACCCAAAATTATTATAGAGTCACATGATCTAGTTAAACGCTCCGAAAGACGTGAGTGTTTGATTATAATCGATACTTCTATCACGCAACCCGCACACCAAGATCCGAACGCCTGAGATTGGAGTAGCGAGTTGGCTCTAATCACCGAACGGCGTGTGGTTAGACATTAGATAGAGTGGATGTCCGAACGACGTGACGTCTAGTATTGATACAAACCATTTAACTAAAAATCATTGAATCATAATTGTTAATGATCATAAGCTAGAATTAAATCAAGTAATTGCCTTAGTGTTGAAATTAGTTTTTATATATCTGAATTCACGTTTTTATAATACTTTGTTTTCATTAATTTTTAGTTTAAATCAAAACCCCCCTTTAAAAGAGTCGTGTCTGGACCTGAAATAATTTTTGGTATAATTTACTTAATCTGTATCCCTGAGGACACAAACCTTACTTTCGCTCATACTATTTTTAGTGTGTTAAGTTGGTTTATTTTATTTGCTGGATTCGACACCCATCAAATTGGCGCCGTTGCCGATACGGCGATTTTAACCGTTTTTTGCCAAGATTTTTTCATTCAGGTACATCTAGATCTTTTCGTTCAGGTACACCGCTTGAGATTGACCCAGAGATAGAGAAAACAACAAAGAAATTAAGGAAGCAAGCAAAACACCAAAAGAAGTCAGCAAGCTCCTCAAATTCTACGCCCTCATCTCTTGTCATCAACACTAGGCAAGACACTCCCTTGTCAAGTGAACCCGAAACCGTATCACCACAAATAACTCCACCACAATCACCTACCCCAAAACCTAACCCACAAACTGAAGCCACCACCATGGCAGCCGAACAAACACTTAGATAGTGGGGAACCCATGATGTCACCCAACTACCACTCGTACAACAACAAGCGAGTAGCTCAGGTATGTCTTTAGAAGATATCGTTAAAAGCCTAGCTACTAGCACTCACACATTCCAACAGAAGACTGAAGCTAGCATCAAAAACTTGGAACAACAAATGGCTCAGCTTGCTAGCTCGGTGAGCAAGATAGAATCTCAAGGTAAATTACCCCCACAAACCGAGAAAAACCCTAAACACAATGTTTGTGCCATTACCTTGAAAAGCGGGGAGGAAGAACTGAGAAGTGGTGAGGAAGAAGTTGTAATAGAAGAGAAGGTTAATAAAAAGGATGAAGCATCAAAGCCGGTTAAAGGTGAAGCAAAAATTTTTCCTCCACCTCCATTTCCTGAAAGACTTCGAGGCACAAGGAAAGAACGGGAAGAACAAGAAATCATGGAGACGTTCCGGAAGGTAGAGGTAAACATTCCACTCCTTGATGCCATTAAACAAGTTCCACGATATGCGAAGTTCCTAAAACAACTTTGTACATCAAAGAAAAAGCTCAAAGGTACTGAAACAGTCAAGGTAAGTGAAAATGTTTCAGCAGTGTTACAAAAGAGATTACCCCCAAAGTGCAAGGATCCAGGTGTTTTCACTGTTCCTTGTAAATTGGGGAATATTACTTTGCCTCGAGCTATGTTGGACCTTGGAGCCTCTATTAACGTCCTACCATACTCAATTTTTAAAACACTTAATGGACCGTTAAAGAGGACCGGGGTGACCATTCAATTGGCTGATCGATCCGTAGTATACCCAAAAGGTGTATTAGAGGATGTGTTGGTCCAAGTGAATGAATTAGTATTTCCAGCTGATTTTTATGTGTTAGACATGGAAGATGATAACAAACGAAATTCCAGTTCGATTTTACTTGGTAGACCATTTTTAAAAACTTCAAAGACTAAAATCGATGTTTATAATGGGACTCTTTCTATGGAATTTGACGGGATGTTATAAATTTTAATATAGATGATGCTATACGTTACCCGAGTGATGTCTCATCTTTGAATTTTATAGATGTCATTGAACCACTAATTGATAAAGGTATTGAGTTGTCTAACAATGATGTTTCAGTCTTAGTTTTAAAGAAAAGTACAGATGACATTGCATCAAAAGAGCGGAGTGAAAAGTTCAAGCTTGGGGAGCAATTAATGGAAATTGATAAACGGAAGAAGGAGGGGCCAAAAGCAAGAAAATAAAGTTACCGAATATTGGCCAAGGGCTTCTTCCGTTTATGGTGGCACCTGATTAAAGAAAAATTTTAAAAAGAATAGTCTACCCAAAGACACTAAAGAAAGGCGCTAGATATATGCTGATTTGAACAGTTTGTAGGAATTTGTTTTTATCTGTTTCTAGGGTTTATGATTAGATATATGCTGATTTGTACAGTTTGAGGTCGGTCTGTATATACGCTGGATCATTAAATGTTAATTCGTTTTCTCTTAATTTTGATGTATTGATTGCTTGTTAATTAGGTAACTGGATGAGTTTTAGCCAGTAGGATTGTAGGAATTTGTTTTGATCTGTTTTAAGGGTTATGATTAGATATATGTTGATTTGTACGGTTTGCGGTCGGTCTGTATATACGTTGGATCGTTAACTGTTAATTCGTTTGCTCTTAGCTTTGATGTATTGATTGCTTGTTAATTAGGTAACTGGATGATTTTTAGCTAGTAGGATTGTAGGAATTTGTTTTGATCCGTTTTTAAGGTTTATGATTAGATATATGGTGATTTGTACGGTTTGTGGTCGGTCTGTATATACGTTGGATCGTTAACTGTTAACTCGTTTTCTCTTAGCTTTGATGTATTGATTGCTTGTTAATCAGGTAATTGGATGAGTTTTAGATAGTAGGATTGTATGAATTTGTTTTGATCTGTTTCTAGGGTTTTGATCTGTTAATTTGTTTTGCTTTTAGATTTGATGTATTAATTGCTTGTAAATAAGGTAATTGGATGAGTTTTAGCTAGTAGGATTGTAGGAATTAGGTTAATTGATTATGATTTATGAATTTAAGCAGAGTTGATTGATATATAGGAAATTGTTGTACACCGTTGATCGTTTAAGATCTTTCGATTATGTGTTTGATCTGTTGTGAGGGTTTATGAGTTGAGTTACATGCAAATTATTTCAGATGGTTTATATATCTATATATTTATATATGTGTCTGTGTGTGTATTTATTATCTTCGCCTGATCCTGACTTTTTAATTGTTATAGTTTGGAGTTTTGTCTGTTATTCGATTGATATACATGCTGATTTGTTCTGATATGAAATACATATTGTTTCTTTAGTTTTGTGTATATCGAATGTTGGTTGTGTATTATTATAGTATATCTAGATTTGAGAGTTTTCTAGAGTCTGAAATTAGTAATAATATATTCTGTTTTAACTTACTGAAACAGAGTTAAAAGTGTATTAATGTTTATGTTTTGAAAATTTTCATGTTATTTTGTTGGAATTGTTTAAAACCAAGTTTTTTGTTTAGTATTATAACATAATTTCTTTGATGCAGGCTAATCAAAAAAGGAAGGAAGGAGATGCGTTGAGGCAAAAAAATGATTTTAATATGTTTCGACTAAAGTGAGTTATAAAATGTTTATTTTTATTTGATTATTCATTTATTTTGGCTCTTGTTTTATTTTATTTTATAAAATGCAGGAACAAGAAAATTAAGAATTGTGTGAAAATCGACTTGGATTTCCAGCACAAATAGCAAGCAATAAACATGATGAAAGATCACATTGAATTAAGTGAAAAATGGCAAAGTAAGTGTATAATTTATTATTATTAGTAGTAGTATTATTATTATTATAACTCAAACCTTTCTTTTCTTAATTCACTTTTTGACTTTTATAGACTAATTGTCCAACATCGGCACATTTGTTGTTCCTTGATTTTTGATATTTAGGTTTGACGAAGTTGACAATAGTCACCGGTAAAGGTGGTGGCGATCACGGACATAAAGTTTTAAAACCCGCGGTATTGCTATTGCTACTATTACATTATTATTATTTTTATGATTTATTATTTTATTATTATTATTATTATTATTATTATTATTATTATTATTTTCTAACGGTAGGTTGAAAAAATTTTAAAATAAAAGAATATGAAGTATGATCTAGACAACTCAGGAGGAGATTTTGTTGTCAAGTTGATAGAATGGCAGGAGTAAATGTTATGCTTTATGTTTGACCTCTTTTTAATTTGTACGAGTAAATGTTCCAAACCAAACAAACGCAGTTGACCGGTGTGCCAAGTAAAAAACTTGTAATCTGTTCAGAAATAAAAAGTAGAATTGATGGAGTGTAATTTTCCTTGGGAAGGCCAACAAGTTCATTAGTTAAATCGCAAAATATGTGTCTCTAGTCAACTAAAGACAATATGTATGTTTTGATCTGTTTCTAGGGTTTATGATAAGATATATACGGATTTGTACGGTTTGCGATCGGTCTGTGTATACGTTGGATCATTAACTGTTAGTTCGTTTTCTCTTATCTTTGATGTATTGATTGCTTGTTAATCAGGTAATTGGATGAGTTTTAGCTAGTAAGATTGTATGAATTTGTTTTGATCTGTTTATAGGGTTTATGATTAGATATATGTTGATTTGTACAGTTTGCGGTCGGTTTGTATATACGCTATACGCTGGATCGTTAAATGTTAATTCGTTTTCTCTTAGTTTTGATGTATTAATTGCTTGTTAATTAGGTAATTGGATGCGTTTTAGCTCGTAGGATTGTAGGAATTTGTTTTGATCTGTTTTTAGGGTTATGATTAGATATAGGCTGATTTGTACGGTTTGCGGTCAGTCTGTATATACGTTGGATCGTTAACTGTTAATTCGTTTGCTCTTAGCTTTGATGTATTGATTGCTTGTTAATTAGGTAATTGAATGAGTTTTAGCTAGTAGGATTGTAGGAATTTGTTTTGATATGTTTTTAAGGTTTATGATTAGATATATACTGATTTGTACGGTTTGTGGTCGGTCTATATATACGTTGGATCGTTAACGGTTAACTCATTTGCTCTTAGCTTTGATGTATTGATTGCTTGTTAATCAGGTAATTGGATGAGATTTAGCTAGTAGAATTGTAGGAATTTGTTTTGATCTGTTTCTAGGGTTTATGATTAGATATTTGCTGATTTGTACGGTTTGTGGTCGGTCTGTATATACGTTGGATCGTTAACTGTTAATTCGTTTGCTTTTAGCTTTGATGTATTAATTGCTTGTAAATAAGGTAATTGGATGAGTTTTAGCTAGTAGGATTGTAGGAATTAGGTTAATTGATTATGATTTATGAATTTAAGCAGAGTTGATTGATATATAGGAAATTGTTGTACACCGTTGATCGTTTAATCTCTGTCGATTATGTGTTTGATCTGTTGTGAGGGTTTATGAGTTGAGTTATACGCAAATTAATTCGGATGGTTTATATATCTATATATTTATATATATGTCTGTGTGTGTATTTATTATCTTCGTCTGATCCTGACTTTTTAATTGTTATAGTTTGGAGTTTTGTCTGTTATTCGATTGATATACATGCTGATTTGTTCTGATATGAAATACATATTGTTTCTTTAGTTTTGTGTATATCGAATGTTGGTTGTGTATTATTATAGTATATCTATATTTGAGAGTTTTCTAGAGTCTGAAATTGATAATAATATATTCTGTTTTAACTTACTGAAACTGAGTTAAAAGTGTATTAATGTTTATGTTTTGAAAATTTTCATGTTATTTTGTTGGAATTGTTTAAAACCAAGTTTTTTGTTTAGTATTATAACATAATTTCTTTGATGCAGGCTAATCAAAAAAGGAAGGAAGGAGATGCGTTGAGGCAAAAAAATGATTTTAATATGTTTCGACTAAAGTGAGTTATAAAATGTTTATTTTTATTTGATTATTCATTTATTTTGGTTCTTGTTTTATTTTATTTGCTTTTTTATTTTAAAAAATGCAGGAACAAGAAAATTAAGAATTGTGTGAAAATCGACTTGGATTTCCAGCACAAATGGCAAGCAATAAACATGATGAAAGATCACATTGAGTTAAGTGAAAAATGGCAAAGTAAGTGTATAATTTATTATTATTATTATTAGTATTATTATTATAACTCAAACCTTTCTTTTCTTAATTCACTTTTTAACTTTTATAGACTAATTGTCCAACATCGGCACATTTGTTGTTCCTTGATTTTTGATATTTAAGTTTGACGAAGTTGACAATAGTCACCGGTAAAGGTGGTGGCGATCACGGACGTAAAGTTTTATAACCCGCGGTATTGCTATTGCTACTATTACATTATTATTATTATTTTTTTAATTTATTATTTTATTATTATTATTATTTATTTTATTATTTTCTAACTGTAGGTTGAAAAACTTTTAAAATAAAAGAATATAAAGTATGATCTAGACAACTCAGGAGGAGCTTTTGTGGTCAAGTTGAGAGAATGGTAGGAGTAAATGTTATGTTTTATGTTTGACCTCTTTTTAATTTGTACGAGTAAATGTTCCAAACCAAACAAACGTAGTTAGACCGGTGTGCCAAGTAAAAAACTTATAATCTGTTCAGAAATAAAAAGTAGAATTAATGGAGTGTAATTTTCCTTGGGACGCCAACAAATTCAACAGTTAAATCGCAAAGTATGTGTCTCTGGTCAACTAAAGACAATATGTATGTTTTGATCGGTTTCTAGGGTTTATGATAAGATATATGTTGATTTGTACGGTTTGCGATCGGTCTGTATATACGTTGGATCGTTAACTGTTAATTCATTTGCTCTTAGCTTTGATGTATTGATTGCTTGTTAATCTGGTAATTGGAAGAGTTTTAGCTAGTAGGATTGTAGGAATTTGTTTTGATCTGTTTCTAGGGTTTACGATTAGATATACGCTGATTTGTACTGTTTGCAGTCGGTCTGTATATACGTTGGATCGTTAACTGTTAATTCGTTTGCTCTTAGCTTTGATGTATTGATTGCTTGTTAATCAGGTAATTGGAAGAGTTTTAGCTAGTAGGATTGTATGAATTTGTTTTGATCTGTTTTTAGGGTCTATGATTAGATATATGTTGATTTTCACGGTTAGTGGTCGGTCTATATACACACTGGATCGTTAACTATTAATTCGTTTTCTCTTAGCTTTGATGTATTGAATGCTTGTTAATCAGGTAATTGGATGAGTTTTAGCTAGTAGGATTGTAGGAATTTGTTTTGATCTGTTTCTAAGGTTTATGATTAGATATATGCTGATTTGTACGGTTTGCGGTCGGTATATATTTACGTTGGATCGTTAACGGTTAACTCGTTTGCTCTTAGCTTTGATGTATTGATTGCTTGTTAATCAGGTAATTGGATAAGTTTTAGCTAGTAGGATTGTAGGAATTTGTTTTAATTTGTTTCTAGGGTTTATGATTAGATATATGCTGATTTGTACGGTTTGCGGTCGTTCTGTGTATACGCTGGATCGATAACTGTTAATTCGTTTGCTTTTAGCTTTGATGTATTAATTGCTTGTAAATAAGGTAATTGGATGAGTTTTAGCTAGTAGGATTGTAGGAATTAGGTTAATTGATTATGATTTATGAATTTAAGCAGAGTTGATTGATATATAGGAAATTGTTGTACACCGTTGATCGTTTAATCTCTGTCGATTATGTGTTTGATCTGTTGTGAGGGTTTATGAGTTGAGTTATACGCAAATTAATTCGGATGGTTTATATATCAATATATTTATATATATGTCTGTGTGTGTATTTATTATCTTAGTCTGATCCTGACTTTTTAATTGTTATAGTTTGGAGTTTTGTCTGTTATTCGATTGATATACATGCTGATTTGTTCTGATATGAAATACATATTGTTTCTTTAGTTTTGTGTATATCGAATGTTGGTTGTGTATTATTATAGTATATCTAGATTTGAGAGTTTTCTAGAGTATGAAATTAGTAATAATATATTCTGTTTTAACTTACTGAAACAGAGTTAAAAGTGTATTAATGTTTATGTTTTGAAAATGTTCATGTTATTTTGTTGGAATTGTTTAATACCAAGTTTTTTGTTTAGTATTATAACATAATTTCTTTGATGCAGGCTAATCAAAAAAGGAAGGAAGGAGATGCGTTGAGGCAAAAAAATGATTTTAATATGTTTCGACTAAAGTAAGTTATAAAATATTTATTTTTATTTGATTATTCTTTTATTTTGGTTCTTGTTTTATTTTATTTCCTTTTTTATTTTATAAAATGCGTGAACAAGAAAATTAAGAATTGTGTGAAGATCGACTTACATTTTCAGCATAAATGGCAAGCAATAAACATGGTGAAAGATCACATTGAGTTAAGTGAAAAATGGCAAAGTAAGTGTATAATTTTTAGTATTTTTATTATTATTATTATTATTATTATTATTATTATTATTATTATTATTATTATTATTATTATTATTATTATTATTATAACTCAAACCTTTCTTTTCTTAATTCACTTTTTGACTTTTATAGACTAATTGTCCAACATCGGCACATTTTTTGTTCCTTGAATTTTGATATTTAGGTTTGACGAAGTTGACAATAGTCTCCGGTAAAAGTGGTGGCGATCACGGACGTAAAGTTTTAAAACCCGCGGTATTGCCATTGCTACTATTACATTATTATTATTTTTATTATTTATTATTTTATTATTATTATTATTTATTTTATTATTTTCTAACTGTAGGTTGAAAAACTTTTAAAAGAAAAGAATATGAAGTATGATCTAGACAACTCAGGAGGAGCTTTTGTGATCAAGTTGAGAGAATGGCAGGAGTAAATGTTATGCTTTATGTTTGACCTCTTTTTAATTTGTACGATTAAATGTTCCAAACCAAACAAACGCAGTTAGATCGGTGTGCCAAGTAAAAAACTTGTAATCTGTATATACGTTGGATCGTTAACTGTTAATTCGTTTTCTCTTAGCTTCTATGTATTGATTGCTTGTTAGTCATGTAATTGGATGAGTTTTAGCTAGTTGGATTGTATGAATTTGTTTTGATCTGTTTTTAGGGTCTATGATTAGATATATGCTGATTTGCACGGTTAGCGGTCAGTCTATATATAAGCTGGATCGTTAACTATTAATTCGTTTTCTCTTAACTTTGATGTATTGATTGCTTGTTAATCAGGTAATTGGATGAGTTTTAGCTAGTAGGATTGGAGGAATTTGTTTAGATCTGTTCTAAGGTTTATGATTAGATATATGTTGATTTGTATGGTTTGCGGTCGGTCTATATATACGTTGGATCGTTAACGGGTTTGTTCTTAGCTTTGATGTATTGATTACTTGTTAATCAGGTAATTGGATGAGTTTTAGCTAGTAGGATTGTATTAATTTGTTTTGATCTGTTTCTAGGGTCAATGATTAGATATATGCTGATTTGCACGGTTAGCGGTCGGTCTATATATACGCTGGATCGTTAACTATTAATTCATTTTCTCTTAGCTTTGATGTATTGATTGCTTGATAATCAGGTAATTGGATGAGTTTTAGCTAGTAGGATTGTATGAATTTGTATTGATCTGTTTATAGGGTTTATGATTAGATATATGCTGATCTGTAAGGTTTGCGGTCGGTATGTATATACGGTGGATCGTTAACTGTTAATTCATTTTCTCTTAGCTTTGATGTATTAATTGTTTGTTAATCATGTAGTTGAATGAGTTTAAGCTAGTAGGATTGTAGGAATTTGTTTTGATCTGTTTCTAGGGTTTATGATTAGATATATGCTGATTTGTACGGTTTGCGATCGTTCTGTATATACGTTGGTTCATTAACTGTTAATTCTTTTGCTCTTAGCTTTGATGTATTGATTGCTTGTTAATCAGGTAATTGGATGAGTTAGAGCTAGTAGGATTGGAGGAATTTGTTTTGATCTGTTTCTTGAGTTTATGATTAGTTATATGCCGATTTGTACGGTTTGCGGTCGGTCTGTATATACATTGGATCGTTAACTGTTAATTCGTTTGCTCTTAGCTTTGATGTAATGATTGCTTGTTAATCAGGTAATTGGATGAGTTTTAGCTAGTAGGATTGGAGGAATTTGTTTTGATCTGTTTTTTGAGTTTATGATTAGTTATATGCCGATTTGTACGGTTTGCGGTCGGTCTGTATATACATTGAATCGTTAACTACTATTACTGTAACGATTCCGGCAAATCCAGGTATACCCTAGCCGGTATATACTATTTACGTGTCATTTAGTATTGATTATATGAGTTATAGTACGTGTATACGAGTATATATGATTCATAGAACGAATCATACTCGATTATATAGTGAATCGTATTGGAATTACAATTAACCAATGAACGATTATTGAAACCCGAACGAATCGGGAATTACATTATAGACGAAGTATATAATGTTTAGTGATGTTTACGAAGTATTAATGCTTCGGGATAAGTGAATTATAGCACAGAAAAAGGATTTCGATTTATTAGTACGTCGGTACGATAAACGAAACCTTTAACATCAAACCAAGCAAGAGACGATCAATCAAGCCGAAAAAGATGCACAATTACCGACAATACAATGTTTTAAGTCATTTAATGTCATGGGTTAAGTTTTTTAAAGTTTTTAAATCAGTTTTATGTAAATTTTATTTTAACCCGAAAAACGATCATTTTATGCTCGTTTTAAGCCGAATTACGAGTTTAAACGAGAAGCGAACTGAGCCAGATTATCCAAAACATTATCCGGATTACGGAAATCCGAATATGTGGCTAATATTGAAGTTGTGGGGCCCACCCCCCACCTTTACTTGGACCGATCGGCCCTATGGTTGCATAATATCATTCCATTTCTTTTTTTTTACAACAAAAACTCTCTCAAATCTCTCAACTCTTTCAAGTGTTCATCCAAACTCATCAATTTTAACCAAGAACACAAGGTATAAGCATGTTATAATGCATGATCTTTGGTGTTGATTTCTTTATTTTGAGTTGTTTTGCAAGAACAAGAGGTTCCAAGTGAAATATGGGTGAAAACCCGAGATGGAACCGATCCTTGCTAGATCAAGTGATGTATACAAGTTATACACGGGATCTTGATCCAAGAAACGAGTTAAAAGTGTCAATAACGAATTTTTACGGTTAGAATCTTTGAAAATGAATTTCCAAGTGAAAGACGGGTGAAAACCTGAGATGAAACCGACTCTTGCATGATCAAGAGATGTATACAAGTATACAAGGGATCTTGGTCCGAGAAATGAGTAAAAAGAGTCGAGAACGGATTTTTACGGTTAAAACATTTGTTTTTATATCAAAACCGACACTATGAAAGAAATGGTTTGATTGTTGGTGTAACTTGCTTGGTATAGTGTTATTGTGCTTGAAGTGTTGTATCTAGTGGCTAGCAAAGGCTAGAAACCAAGATCTTTGCGATCTAACGCTAGAAAACACAAGATAGTTCGGTTTTCGTGTGATTTAGTGATTTTGGACAGATTGTAGAGTGCTTAGAGTCGGGTCATGAAATTTCACAGAGATGATCTATACATGAAAATATGAGATCTGTGAATTTTTGGTAATTTTTGGATAAAAGATGAATATTTGGTGAATTTAATGCTCGGTTTTGGCCAAAAATGGTGAAAAATAGCTAAACTTGATGAAAAATTCTGGAAAATTTAGGATAAGCTTTTTATAACATATAAAAGTCACACACAAAATTTGAGCTCAGTTGGAGAAGTCTAAAGGGGCTTTTCGGTAAAACGAGTTCTAGGGCTTTCTAGCTCGGTTTTTGTGAAAATGGCTTGAAAAATGAGTTTTGGGTTCTGGAAATATTCCAGGGAGTTATGAGGATGGCAGGGATCATCCCGGAAAAATTTGGGATTTTTCTAAAGTCTTTTGGTATTTTTGACATATTTAGTGTTTTAATAGTGTTTAAAAATAGATAAATAAATGTAAATATAAAAAACAATAAATCAGGAAAATTTTTATAAAATTTATTACTGTCAAAATAAGTTTTGTGCAAAATTTCAAGACCCGAGACTAAACGGGTAATTATTTGTGCTAAAAAGAACATAAAAACAAATTTTTAAAGCTTAAAACGTGTAAACCGGCAAAACTCGCATAAGCGAGCTGACTGGTATATAAAAACCTAAAAATAGACCATTTTCATAATACTAAGTAAATTAAATAAAAGAAAATCATCCGAAAATAATTCGGATGATTTGGGTAATTTCACCCGATTTTACTGTTTCCGGCACCTAAATGACGGAAACGGGCCCCGCGGCCAAACGGGGTGTCCAAACCGAGCTCTAATTTCATCACGTTAACTAAAGTAACAGTCAAACACCATTTTTGGGTCGGGTGTGAATAAACTCATTTTTGAAACTAAAAACGGATGACCGTGCTAGGCACGCAAATCAAGGAAAACATAAAAATGATAATTTTGACCGTCCGTCTCTAAGTAATGGCACAATCTGAGTCCTTAGGAGTGTCACGGGGTTAACATTGTCCCCGGATCGAGTACAGTACTGGGTTAACAATGTCCCCAGATGTACCGATTAAACACGGATTTAATTTATGGGAATTATATAGTAACGATTAGATATTATATTACAGATCCAGGCTTATAGCAGTTCATTGTATCACGTCCCGACTCACAGAAAGGTGAGTTTTCACGAGCCCCTTTTACTGAACTGTTTTAAATATTTTCCCGGGGCGGAAAGCATGTATTTATTAAAGTATTTAAGTACATACTGATCGTATGGAAACACTTGTATATTAAATATATATATGGTTTGATGCATAGAATATATAAATTGTTTATCGTGTGGGATTGTTCTGGGGTAACATAGTTCCCAGAGGTTATTATTGTTCTGGGGTAACATAGTTCCCAGAGGTTATTATTGTTCTGGGGTAACATAGTTCCCAGAGGTTATTATTGTTCTGGGGTAACATAGTTCCCAGAGGTGATTATTGTTCTGGGGTAACATAGTTCCCAGAGGTTATTATTGTTCTGGGGTAACATAGTTCCCAGAGGTTATTATTGTTCTGGGGTAACTTAGTTCCCAGAGGTTATAAATGTTCTAGGGAAACATAGTTCCCCGCATAATTACATTGTTTAATAAATGATTATTAAAATGATCTGTCAGTGTTTATGTAAATTAGTGAAACTCACCAACTATTCGTAGTTGACCCGTTTTCTTTACATGTTTTCTAGGTATGCCCAAGTTGGAATGATTGATATGTGCTTAATGATCTGTGCTACTTGTTGGAAGCTTGCTGATCTATATTTTGTAATGAATATATTAATGTCTTATCGGTAAAACTCGTGTGTAACACCTAGACAGTAACGAATTAGCAACAATGTAATATGATATAAATTAATGTAGTGGTATTTTCTTTATAAGCAATGCTGTTGATATCAGATGTGTCTGTTGCATCCCGTGTACGTTTCCGCTGCGGTTACGGGGTGTTACAGAACTTGGTATCAGAGCCATTGGTTATTAAGAATTAGGATGTCTTTAAAAGATACCTAAAATATAACCAGTAGCTCAAATATTATAGGATCTGAATATCAACTAAATATATATTGTGACGAGATCGGGATGAACTTGGATGGACAAGTGGGCTATTATGGTCCGGAACATAATAACAGACTTGTCTACACGAGGGAATTCAGGGGAAGTCACAAGGGACTTTAATAGGTAAAATTGGCAACATATGTGCAAATATGTGATAATATTGTTATGTGGTCAAGTTGTATAAGTAAGTGCATGTTAATTTGATTATGATTTACACTATGGAAAGAACTATATGTTTGTTAACTTGTGTGCAGGTAATATGTCAAGAACCCCCAGTGCGTCGTTCGAGGAGGACCCGGAGGAGGTCAGCTCCGGGGACTCCGGGAGCCCTCTTGTAGCATCCAGCACCGACCCTTCCGAGGCTAGCTTGAGGAATTCCGGCCAGTCCTCCTCAGCTAGGATGGCCAGATCCCCGACCCCACCCGCACCACAGGTCGCTCCTGCACCCCCTGGATTCGGACCCCGCCTCACGGCGCGGATCAGTATTCCACCGGTCCGACCTATCTCGCCCCCACCCCGACCTGCTACTCGTAGGGGCGAGTCCTCCAGCTCTCGTCCCGAGCCTGCGACCCTACCGGTGTGGGGTCTCCCGAGACAGGAGCGGGATGCTGCGGCTTGGCTCCGGACACTCACCGAACAGGTGAACGAGCACTCCGCCGCCTTGACGGTGGGAGTCCAAAGGAGAATGTACTTAGGTGATTGCATACTGGATCATCAGTATGCAATCGCCCAGCTGAAGAGGGAGTGCTCATACTCCCAATGGATGCTTGACCGGGTGGAGAGTCGGGTGCGGGTTATGATGGCGGTGATAGTGGTGTTGGTGGCGATGTTGGTGGGGTTGGTTTACCACCATGTTTAGTTGATTTGGGTTGGGGATAGACAGGGACCATTTTTTTGATACTCTGTGTAAGTAGTTAGTGGTGATACTAACATGGAGTGAATCTTGATTAGTTATAATACAACCACTGGCCCCTAGGGTGGGTCTCTTTTGGGGCATAATCATTATAGATACTTTTGGGTATCATTCAAGCACTGACCTCTTTACGGGTTATGTCGAGATGATACCGACATAGGGCCCTTGTATTAAAACTTAGTTGTGTAATGTTGACTGGAAAGTATGTAAACTGATGTTTGTGTAATATGTATCAATGTTTACTAATGAATGAAATATGTATTGTGTTTTATGATTTGAGATGGTATTGATTATATGTATTTTTTTTGATGTTGTGTAGAATGGCACCGAAACGATCAACGAAAATATAGGAAGTAGATGTGAGCCGTTTGATTGCTCAACAGTTGGAGGCGGCGATACCGGATATAGTATCGCGCATCGCCGCCAGTATTAACAACTCAACCAATCCAACCCCTCCGAGCAATCAAACGCCCATTAATACTGACGGGGAACAAAATGCTAATCCTCCAAAGAATGATAACACTATTCCGAGTAATGACGCACCGCCTAGGGTGGTCGTTACTGACAGCAATGGCCCTATACCTACGGTAGAGACAAACCGTACTGAACCAATTCGTGCATCCAGGGGATGTTCGATCAAGGATTTTATGTTGTGCAAGCCATTAGAGTTTAGCGGGTCTGAAGGACCGAATGGGTTAGTTAAATGGATAGAGAAAATAGAATCAGTGGTGAATATCAGCAACTGTCCCGAGGATTGTGTCGTTAAGTACGCCACCTGTACATTCACCGACCATGCCTTGACATGGTGGAACACCATAGTACAGACTCGAGGTCAGGCGGCGACAAACCACATGACCTGGACGGAGCTTAAGGCTCTTGTGTTGGAACATTTCTGCCCAAAGAATGAATTGCAGAAACTGGAAAATGAGTTGTGGAATCTGGAGATGAAGGGGGCGGACCACTTGGGTTATACCAATCGGTTTAATGAACTGTCACGATTAGTACCGTGATTGGTCACCCCGGAGACGAAGAGGGTGGAACGTTATATTTGGGGACTTACTCCAGTAGTGAGGAGTATAGTCAACGCGGGGGGACACCAGACGTATGAAAGTGCAGTGACACAGGCTGGCATTGTCACGTATGATTTCTTGCGGAGCGGATCACTAAAGGTGACAGGAGAATCCGCTGGGGGAAAACGGGGTACACATGATCATAGAATCCAGGAAAAGCAGCAAAGCAAACGAGCTAGGCCCGCTGCCCAGAGCTATGCCATGACTAGTTCGGGCGGAAGGCAAGAACCGCAGAAGGGAACGTTTCCTAAGTGCGGGAAATGTGGTTACCACCATAGTGGCGTGTGCAAAGAGGTGGTGTGCCACCGGTGTGGCAAGATTGGACACTACGCACCAAATTGTAAGACAAATCTGAACAACCTGAACCGACAACCGCAACCTATTCGTGCGCAACCATTTAGAACTCAACCAGCCCGACAGCAGAACCCGCAAGGAAACCAGATGGTGACCACTAGCCGTGCTTGCTACGAATGCGGCAGCACGGATCACTTCAAAAGGAACTGCCCGAAACTGAACCAGGGAGGAAACGGGAGACAACTCACGGGTCAGGCATCGTCGTCCAATCCGGCGCGAGGCCGAGCATTCGTGATGGGGGCGAACGAGGCGCGCCAGGACCCCAGCGTAGTGACAGGTACCTTCCTCGTCTCTGATCATTACGCTTCTGTATTATTTGATACAGGCGCCGATAGAAGTTTTGTCTCCGTTAGATTCCTTTCGATAGCAAACCTTCCTATTGGTGAAACCATAGAACCTTACACCGTAGAAGTCGCTAACGGTTTAACCATGATAGTTAATCGGATAGTTCGGAATTGCCCTTTTATTCTGAACGAACAATCCTTTCTGATTGACTTGTTACCGGTAGAATTGGGTAGTTTTGACGTGATAGTGGGAATGGATTGGTTAGCACGTAACAGGGTAGAAATAAACTGTGAAAAGAAAATCGTCAAGATCCGAGTGTCGGATGACGAGGAGGTATTAGTGCAAGGAGAAAAATCCGGCACCATGATACCATTTATATCCTGTAACACCCCGACCAAAGGCGGATTATACATCGGGGCGCCACATATTGTTTCATTACTCGTGACACTATTGGGTGTCAATATTTAATAAATACATTCATTCGCGCACACGCAAAGTAGACAGAAGATAACATAAATCAACATAAATCATTATATTATAAGGCAAAATATTCGAACAACAATAACATATCTTGATACATTTTAATCTAAGTCCAAAAGTAAAAACGTCCTACGTGTCCACAAGCTCCAAATGTAGCTTCTGCAAACCTGAACATGTGTTAAAATAAAACGTCAAACACTTGCGTGTTGGTGAGAAATCAAGTTTAATACAATACGTAGATAACAATAAATCTGCGCGCAACACGTGTATGTCTGGAGTTTAACAAGGGTGCAATCAGATTGTGATCAAGCCTAAATAGATCATAGCTCATAGTTCATAGTTCAATCCGTGCTCCCAAATGATCACAAAAACAAGAAAACATCTGTGCAAGTGTAAACAAAGAAAACCGTAAACGATAGGTCTCCCGTGTTCATCTATTGGATCCATGAAAACTTCGGAATAGGCCGAACAAAGCGGTTAATGATACACACATACAAATAAACAGCCAAGTAAACGTCCTCAACACATGGGATACTGCGCGACTAAAGTTCATAAACAAGTTTAAGACTCAAGTTTGTACGAACACATGAACATCCCAAAACATTAAAAATAAAAAGGGATTAGATACGAGATTACTCACTTGATAAACGGTGCGGTGTAAGATAAAGCAAGAACCAACTCTTAACAAGCACAAGTTAACCTATAATTAAAGATTATTGTTTTAACGATTGGTTTTAAGTCTTGAATATAGGTTAGCATAATTAATAAGTAAATTATTATATATAATATATATTACCGGAAAAGCAGGGCAGAACAGGGAGGAAGACGGAGGCAGAGAGGGAGGCGGCAGAGAGATCAAGGAGGAGGTTAAAATAAGTGTTTGTGTGTGTAGTGTTAGGAAAATAACATTATTATTTATAGGGAAACCCTAGGGAACACAATCCCTAGAAAAGGGGAAAAGATCTCAAAAAGCAAAAGATTCCAAAAGCAAAAGATATGGCAGCTGCAGGAAACAAGGAAAAGCTGACAGGTAACAGTAAACAGGCATGGGCGGGTCAGATAAAGGTACTGGTCAAGCATGGAAAAAGCAGATCTCAAAAGATTATGTCAGTCACTTTTCCTGCCAACCAATGGGGTTGGTGCGCATGCTACGCCGAAAGTAACTTTTCAGACATAAGACAGGTTAGGTCAACAGCACAAAAGATAAGATATCAAAAACAAACAAGCAAGATAAAACAGAAGAAAGGACACAAGACAGCGCGAGAAAGCTTCGAGCGCACGCGCGAGAAGATTCGAGCGCTACGCGCGAGGGCGAAGGCAGACACAGAAGGTCAAAAGTGCGCGAGCGCGAAGGCAGACTGAACCAACCTTAACGCGTCGCGAGAAGAACTACATTTCTAAGCGCGTCGCGGGAAGAACTTTAATTCTAAGCGCGTCGCGAGAAGAACTATATTCCTTAGCGCGTCGCGAGAGGAATGGTATCCATAGCGCGCCGCGGGAAGAACTAAATCCTTAGCGCGCTGCGGGGGCAGTTCGTCTCGCGTATCGCAGTAACAGGTGGTCTTCACGCAGGCTTCCTTGCAAGGAGTCTGGCGCGTGGAGCTGCGCAGACAACCTTAGGCGGGAAGAAACAAAGGACAATGAGAGTTAGGAGAATAAGAGGGAAACAAGTCAGAGGGGTTAAACAGGAGGGCGGGACGGCGACAAGAGAAAAGGAAGGCGGAAAGAAAGAGAGAGAAAGAGGCGGGAAGGAAAATATATTATTATTATTAAAAGTAAAATATAAGTATAAATATATATTAAATCATAACAGAAAGAGATCGGATAAGGGAATCGGGTACCTGGGTCGGGTCGGATCGGGGCAGATGTCACAGTCTCCCCTACTTTAAGAAATTTCGTCCCGAAATTTATCTCGAAGTAGGCTGCGCAGAGAACAGGTGCGGGTACTTGATCTTCATTTGATCTTCCCTTTCCCATGTAAACTCGGCTCCGCGCTTGGACTCCCAGCGAACTTTCTCGATAGGGATGCGACTGCGCTTGGTTTGCTTAACCTCGCGATCCAAAATCTCAACAGGCTTCTCGACGAAATGCATAGATTCATCAACTTGAACTTCATCAAGTGGAATGTGAAGGTTCTCGTCAGCTAAACACTTCTTGAGATTGGATACATGGAACGTTGGATGCACATTACTGAGCGCGGGCGGCAGGTCAAGTCTGTAGGCAACTTTTCCTACACGCGCGAGAATCTTGAATGGTCCAACATATCGAGGAGAAAGCTTACCTTTCTTCCCAAAGCGGACAACACCTTTCCAGGGCGACACTTTGAGGAGAACAAGATCACCAACTTGAAATTCGAGAGGCTTTCGCCTACGATCTGCGTAACTCTTCTGTCGGCTTCTGGCAGTCAGCAGATGATCACGGATCTTGGCGATTTTATCGGTTGTCTCTTGAACAAGTTCGGGTCCTGTGATTTGAGCTTCACCCACTTCGCTCCAACAAATCGGGGAGCGGCACTTACGACCGTAAAGTGCTTCAAATGGGGCCATACCAATACTGGAATGATAGCTGTTATTATAAGAGAACTCGATCAAAGGCAGGTATGAATCCCAATTACCTCCAAAATCAAGAACACAAGATCGGAGCATATCCTCAAGAGTTTGAATAGTTCGCTCAGACTGTCCGTCAGTCTGAGGATGATATGCAGTACTCATGTCCAAGCGAGTTCCTAGCGCAAATTGGAGAGATTTCCAAAAGCGGGATATAAAACGGCCATCGCGATCGGATATGATGCTCAAAGGAGTACCATGACGGCAGACAATTTCCTTGACATAAAGCTGCGCGAGTTGCTCAACACGGTAGTTTTCACGAATGGGCAGAAAGTGAGCAGACTTAGTCAAACGATCCACTATTACCCAAATGCTATCATGTTTGCTTGCTGTCAAAGGTAACTTGGTAATGAAGTCCATCGCTATACCTTCCCATTTCCACGTAGGAATTTCTGGTTGTTCGAGCAAACCAGATGGGCGTTGGTGTTCAGCTTTTACCTTAGAACAAGTCAGGCATCTAGCTACGAACACAGCAATATCCTTCTTCATACCGGGCCACCAATAAGTAATGCGCAAATCCTTGTACATATTATCAGCGCCAGGATGAACGGAATATCGAGATTTGTGCGCTTCACTCAGGATATCAGCGCGAAGATTCTCATCAAAGGGAATCCAGATGTGATTGAGATAGCAGAGAATTCCACTCAGATTAGGGACAAAGTGTGCTTCCGCGCCACATGCTAACTCGGCGCGAAGGTTACCATTACTGATGGATGCGCGCTGCGCGTCACGAATGCGCGATTCAAGGTTGCTTTGGATCGGCGCGAAGTGAAGCTGCGTGCGCGGCAAGATACAGTTAAGCTGGCAGGGTTTTCGGCTGAGCGCATCGGCTACCACATTAGCCTTACCAGGATGATACCGGATCTCACAATCGTAATCGCTGATGAGTTCGTTCCATCGGCGTTGCCTCATGTTGAGTTCCTTTTGATCAAAGATATGCTGAAGGCTTTTATGGTCAGTGTAGAGGATACACTTAGTACCATAAAGGTAGTGTCTCCAGATCTTCAAGGCAAATACAACTGCGCCTAGTTCGAGGTCGTGAGTTGTATAATTCTTTTCATGAACCTTAAGTTGCCTTGATGCGTAAGCGATAACCTTGCCTCGTTGCATAAGAACACAATCGAGACCTTGGTTGGATGCATCGCAATACACGACAAAATCTTCATTACCCTCAGGTAGCGCAAGAACAGGAGCTTCACACAACAAACGCTTGAGCGTTAGAAAGGCTTCTTCTTGCTTCGAGCCCCAAATATACGGTTTACCCTTGTGCGTTAGAGCTGTTAAAGGCAAAGCGATCTTCGAGAAGTTCGAAATGAAGCGCCGGTAATAACCAGCTAAGCCCAAAAAGGAACGGATTTCGGTAGGAGTGGATGGCGTAATCCAGTTCTTGATTGCTTCAATTTTGGATGGGTCGACATGGATACCCATCTTGTTAACAACATGGCCAAGAAACTGTACTTCATCCGACCAAAATTCACACTTGGAGAGCTTAGCATAGAGCTGCTCGGCTCTAAGCTTTTGCAACACCAACTGAAGATGTTGCTCATGCTCGGCCTTGGTCTTAGAATAAATCAGAACGTCATCGATAAACACAATCACGAATTTATCCAAGAAAGGCCTACACACCCGATTCATTAGATCCATGAAAACGGCGGGTGCGTTGGTTAAACCGAAGGACATGACCAAGAATTCAAAATGGCCATAACGAGTTCGAAAAGCAGTCTTCGGAACATCTTCATCGCGGATGCGCAACTGGTGATAGCCAGAGCGGAGATCAATCTTGGAAAAACAAGAGGCACCTTGGAGTTGATCAAAGAGGTCGTCAATACGCGGTAAGGGATACCGGTTCTTAATGGTGAGTTTGTTCAACTCGCGGTAATCAATACACATGCGAAACGATCCATCTTTCTTTTTAACGAACAACACCGGAGCACCCCAGGGCGAAGAGCTAGGGCGAATGAATCCTTTAGCAGTCAACTCTTGAAGTTGGCTTGCCAATTCTTGCATCTCAGCGGGCGCAAGACGGTAAGGAGATTTAGCTACGGGGGAAGCACCAGGGACAAGATCAATACGGAACACGACTTCACGAGCGGGAGGGATTCCAGGAAGATCATCAGGAAAAACTTCAGGGAAATCACGCACAACAGGGATATCGCGAAGCTTCTTCTTTTCTTCAGCAGGTTTAACCACATGGGCTAAGAATGCAATACACCTTTTCCGCATGAGCCTTCGGGCTTCGGCGCAAGACATAAGTTTAAGACCACTGGAGGGTTTCTCGCCGTAGATGTGAAGATCACCATTTTCTCGAGGAATGCGAATCAACTTCTTGGCGCAAATAACTTCGGCGCGATTATGCGAAAGCCAGTCCATACCAATGATAACATCAAAACTTCCAAGCGGCATGGGAATGAGGTCGATTAGAAAATCGTTTTCGTTAAGGTTAAGCATGCAATCTCTAATCACTGAGTTAATTAAAACAGTTTCGCCATTAGCCAATTCAACTGAAAAATTTTCTTTTAAATCGCTGCGCGGTCGCGCAAGCTTCTGCTCAAACGCGCGAGAAACAAAACTTCGATCGGCGCCAGTATCAAAAAGTACAGAAGTATAAAATCCGTTAAGCAAAAATGTACCATTAACTACGTCATTATTCGCTTGCGCTTGGTGCGCGGTTATGTTAAAAGCTCGTCCGCGCGCCACTTGGTTCGAAATTTGGTTCACCGGATTCGCTTGCGTAATCTGAACTTGTAGTCTCGGGCACGCGTTCCGGAAATGACTGAGATCACCGCAGTTGTAGCACGACCTGGGTCGTGGATTAGGGTATGCTGGTTGTGGGTTTTGCGGGTGGGTTGGTGGTGTTTGCGCGATTGGGTTGGCGGGAGGGACTCTACAGAACTCGGCAGAGTGACCAACGCGGCCACATCGGTTACATTGTCGACACGGGGTTTGGGTTGGGTGGTGAAGTCTACAGGTTGGGCAAAAGGGTTGGGTTCCTGTATAAGGTTTCTTAGGTGGTGGGGCAGGGAGTGCCGGATTGGTTAAGGCATAGTTATGGACTACAGGAGGTGTTGGGTAGGTTGACAGTGGGTTAGGCGCGTAAACTGGAGGTTGGTAGATGGGTTGCTGGACAATGGGCGGGTTGATAAGCGCATAGGCTTTGCGCCTGCGCTTGAGGTTGTTACGGTTAGAGGGTTCAGGTTTGGTTTCTGTTGGTTCTGGGACAGTCTTGGTGGGTTTGGTCTTTTCTGCTCCCCGCAAGAACAGGGTTCCTGCTCTCACATGGTTGTCGCTGAGCACAGCGGCCAACTCGATGGCGTCAGAGAGGGTTGTTGGGTTTCTGGCCCATACAGAATCTTGAATTTCCATGGGGAGACCCCCAAGGAATTTCTCGATAGCTCGGCGGGAAGGGGTAACAAGGTGAGGGACAAGCAGGCTTAGTTCATGGAAACGCGTCGCGTACTCGCGCGCTTCGCCACTGTACTGCTTAAGATTCCAAAATTCTTCCTCCAGGCGCTTAACTTCGTTGGGAGGGCAGAATTCTCGCGTCAGAATTTCCTTAAATTCCTCCCAGGGCATGCTAGAAGCAGCTTCTGCGCCACGCGCATGAGCTACTCCATTCCACCATGTAAGCGCTCTAGATTCCAGGACACTGGAAGCATATAGGGTTCGTCTGTCTGAGGGGCATTGGGTATGGAGGAAAGTGTTTTCAATCTTCTCGAGCCATTGGAGCATCACGGTGGCTCCTTCAAGCCCTGTGAATTTCGGAGGGTTACCCGCATTAAAGGACTTAATGTTGTAACCGGAGGTATTGTTTTGACTCAAAGCTTGGGCTATTGCGGCGGCCATTTCCTGGGAACGTTGCAGCGAACGTCTGCGCGAGGCTTCTCTCCTCAGATGGCGACGAGATAGCGGAGGCATTCTATAAAAGTTTTAATTTTAGTTAATATCTTGGTTTTAGCGCAAAGTATAACCTCGAAAAGCTTGGTTTCGCGGAGTCAGTTACTGTCAAAAGTTAAAGTAAAATAAATGACCCTAAATGCAGACTTAATAAAGGTAACAAATTCGAATCAAGAATCGACAATCCATGTATCACCATGACTTTCCGAATTCCCAATTTTAAATATACGAGCAAACGAGTATTGGAGATTGACGATTCATGTATCACCATGACTTTTCAATCCTCAATATAAAATATACAAGAAAATGAGTATTGGAGGTTGACAATTCATGTATCACCATGACTTTTCAAGTTTCCAACCTCAGAACATAATCGTAAATGGAAATTGAAAATCAACCATTCATGTATCACCATGACTTTTCGGATTTTCAAATCCAACAAACGAATATGTAAGAAAAATCAATAAAAATCGAAATTCAACAAAAATCGAAATATCGTGAAATAAAACATAAAATCAAATACTGCGCAGGCGCGAGCATATTCATAAATAACGAGTAATTAACAATAAGCGTGCAATCATGAGATTTCTCTCATGCGCGAGAAGGGACTCTTAGGTATTCTAGGCCGTTACGTCTAACCACCTATCCTAAGGTCACGTAGCTCTGATACCAATCTGTAACACCCCGACCAAAGGCGGATTATACATCGGGGCGCCACATATTGTTTCATTACTCGTGACACTATTGGGTGTCAATATTTAATAAATACATTCATTCGCGCACACGCAAAGTAGACAGAAGATAACATAAATCAACATAAATCATTATATTATAAGGCAAAATATTCGAACAACAATAACATATCTTGATACATTTTAATCTAAGTCCAAAAGTAAAAACGTCCTACGTGTCCACAAGCTCCAAATGTAGCTTCTGCAAACCTGAACATGTGTTAAAATAAAACGTCAAACACTTGCGTGTTGGTGAGAAATCAAGTTTAATACAATACGTAGATAACAATAAATCTGCGCGCAACACGTGTATGTCTGGAGTTTAACAAGGGTGCAATCAGATTGTGATCAAGCCTAAATAGATCATAGCTCATAGTTCATAGTTCAATCCGTGCTCCCAAATGAGCACAAAAACAAGAAAACATCTGTGCAAGTGTAAACAAAGAAAACCGTAAACGATAGGTCTCCCGTGTTCATCTATTGGATCCATGAAAACTTCGGAATAGGCCGAACAAAGCGGTTAATGATACACACATACAAATAAACAGCCAAGTAAACGTCCTCAACACATGGGATACTGCGCGACTAAAGTTCATAAACAAGTTTAAGACTCAAGTTTGTACGAACACATGAACATCCCAAAACATTAAAAATAAAAAGGGATTAGATACGAGATTACTCACTTGATAAACGGTGCGGTGTAAGATAAAGCAAGAACCAACTCTTAACAAGCACAAGTTAACCTATAATTAAAGATTATTGTTTTAACGATTGGTTTTAAGTCTTGAATATAGGTTAGCATAATTAATAAGTAAATTATTATATATAATATATATTACCGGAAAAGCAGGGCAGAACAGGGAGGAAGACGGAGGCAGAGAGGGAGGCGGCAGAGAGATCAAGGAGGAGGTTAAAATAAGTGTTTGTGTGTGTAGTGTTAGGAAAATAACATTATTACTTATAGGGAAACCCTAGGGAACACAATCCCTAGAAAAGGGGAAAAGATCTCAAAAAGCAAAAGATTCCAAAAGCAAAAGATATGGCAGCTGCAGAAACAAGGAAAAGCTGACAGGTAACAGTAAACAGGCATGGGCGGGTCAGATAAAGGTACTGGTCAAGCATGGAAAAAGCAGATCTCAAAAGATTATGTCAGTCACTTTTCCTGCCAACCAATGGGGTTGGTGCGCATGCTACGCCGAAAGTAACTTTTCAGACATAAGACAGGTTAGGTCAACAGCACAAAAGATAAGATATCAAAAACAAACAAGCAAGATAAACAGAAGAAAGGACACAAGACAGCGCGAGAAAGCTTCGAGCGCACGCGCGAGAAGATTCGAGCGCAACGCGCGAGGGCGAAGGCAGACACAGAAGGTCAAGAGTGCGCGAGCGCGAAGGCAGACTGAACCAACCTTAACGCGTCGCGGGAAGAACTACATTTCTAAGCGCGTCGCGGGAAGAACTTTAATTCTAAGCGCGTCGCGAGAAGAACTATATTCCTTAGCGCGTCGCGAGAGGAACGGTATCCATAGCGCGCCGCGGGA